>NC_056737.1:1209152395-1209234205 GCF_019279795.1 Protopterus annectens
ACACTAAGGCACTGTACAAGCACATCCACTCATGCATGAATCGTGCCATCCCAAATAGAACCAAAATGCTCTCATCCAAAAAAAGGAAGCCAATCTGGTGGTCCCCTGCCATAAACAAACTTTACAACAAAAGGAAGAAACTTTTGCCGAAAAGAGGAAAATTTCAGGATGCAAAAAACTCCCTTACTAGCCTCAGTAAGAAACTGAGATGCCTCATAAAATCCTCCAAAGCTAGTTACGAAAATAAAATTGCCAAAGATTCCAAAGACAACCACAAAGCATTCTATAACTATGTCAAGAATCTAAATGGCAATGCTCAGATCTGCTCTGAGCTAAAACAGAATGGCATTAAATATACTGATCCGAAGGATATTGCCAGTATCCTGGCAGATCGATTCAGTGCCAACTTCACCCTCCTCTCACCCCCTAAATGGCCCATCTCAATACCGGAAGATTGCCAAATTCCAGTAAAAACGGCCACACAGGTACAAAACGCACTCTCTAAAGCCAAGAATACAGCATCCATGGGACCAGATGACATCCCGGGCTGTGTACTACATGAACTACAATATGAACTGGCACCTCACCTAAGTGTCATGTTTAATCATAGCCTCACCTCAGGTTTCGTGCCCACTGAGTGGCGCAGAGCTACAGTTATCCTAATCCACAAGGGGGGATCCACCTTGGATCCCGGAAACTACTGTCCCATCAGTCTGACAAGCCTTATCTGCAAGGCCATGGAGTGTATTATCATGGAACTTATAAACAAAGACATTGGCAACCTTCAAACACTGGACCCCACCCAGTTTGGGTTTGTGAAGGGCCGATCTTGTCTCCTGAACCTGATTGACTTCTTTGAATCAGTTTCCAGAGCCATGGACAAGGGTAAGGTTGTCCACACAGCCTATCTAGACCTTGCCAAGGCCTTTGACACCATCCCCCACTCTGGAATCATAGATAAACTTACTAAGTTGGGCATTAATCCCTATGTCACCCAATGGGTTGCTAAATGGCTTACTGATAGAACCCACACTGTAAAAGTAGCTGACTCCAAATCCAGCTCCAGACAAGTGACAAGTGGAGTACCACAGGGTTCAGTCCTGGGCCGCTCTTGTTTGGCATCTACTTCTCTGAAGTACAGGTCAACACTAAGGGACTCTGGCTAACAAAGTTTGCAGATGACTGCAAACTGGGAGTCATTACTGAATCCCCAAATGATGCGGATACTCTACAAAAGGGCCTTACAGAAACAGATGCTTGGTGCCAGAGCCATGGGCTCAAGCTCGATGCCAAGAAATGTATTGTTATCCCCTTTGGGAAAAAAACATGTATCCATGAATTACCATATAGGTAGCAGTACACTAAACACAGAAAGTGTGATAAGAGACTTAGGGACACAGGTGGACAGTGGCCTCACCTTCGATAACCACATCGCCACAACAGTCAGGAAATCCTTCTATGTGGCACACTTCATCATGAAGGGCTTTTCATCCAGAAAAAAGGAGGTCATTGTCCCACTGTATTCATCCCTCATTAGACCCATTATAGAATACAACGCCCCATTTGGTATGTACCTCTCAAGACATCTGCAACAACTGGAAAGGCCTCAGAAATACCTCACTAAAAGAATCACAGGCCTAAAGCAGATGCCCTACGCTGACCGCCTTAACAAACTCCAGCTATACTCTGTCGCATATCGTCTACTCAGAGGCGATCTCTGCTTAACATACAAGACCATGTCAAACCCAGAACCGTTGGACATGCTACACTTAAAGAAATCCCAATCCCTCAGAGCTACACGCTCCAGGGATCTAAACCTTGTCATCACAATAAACAAAACATGCTGGAGGGATAGGTTCCTGACCCAGAGACTCCCCAGACTCTGGAATAGATTACCCATACATGTCAAGCAGAGTGCCTCTTTGGACCTCTTCAAGAGGAACCTTGACGATTGGATGGGAGAAAGACAATTCACCTCAGGGATCACGTCAGTCGCCCTGCTAGACAGTGGTCCAAGAAAGTAAATAATGTGGGAAGAAATAGCCAGGGAATTGTTATGGCTAGGCTTGTATAGGCCCTAGGGCTGATAGCCTAGTACCAACCTATGAACCTATGAACCTATGAGGGTAGTGTGACAGCGGTGAGGTCTGCGGTGGGAGTGACGGAAGTGTTTAAGGTGGAGGTGGGATTACATCAAGGATCAGCTCTGAGCCCTTTGTTATTTGCAATGGTGATGGACAGGTTGACAGACAAGATCAGACAGGAGTCCCCATGGATTATGATGTTTGCAGATGACATTGTGATCTGTAGTGAGAGTAGGGAACAGGTGGAGGAGACCCTGGAGAGATGGAGATATGCTCTAGAGAGAAGAGGAATGAAGGTCAGCAGGACTAAGACAGAATATATGTGTGTGAAAGAGAGGGAGGATAGAGGCATGGTGAGGATGCAGGGAGTAGAGGTGACGAAGGTGAATGAGTTTAAGAACTTGGGATCAACAGTTCAGAGTTATGGTGAGTGTGTAAGAGAGGTGAACAAGATAGTACAGGCAGGATGGAGTGGGTGGAGAAGAGTGTCAGGAGTGATTTGTGACAGACGAGTACCAGTAAGAGTGAAAGGGAAGGTCTACAAGAGGGTAGTGAGACCAGCTATGTTATACGGGTTGGAGACAGTGGCATTGACAAAAAGGCAGGAGTCAGAGCTTGACGTGGCAGAGTTGAAGATGTTAAGATTTGCACTGGGTGTGACGAGGATGGACAGGATTAGGAATAAGTATATTAGAGGGTCAGTCCAGGCTGGAAGGTTTGAAGACAAAGTCAGAGAGTCAAGATTAAATTGGTTTGGATATGTGCTGAGGAGGGATGCAGAGTATATTGGGAAAAATATGCTAAGGATGAAGCTGCCAGGTAGCAGGAAAAGAGGAAGGCCTAAGATAAGGTTTATGGATGTGGTGAGAGATGACATGCAAGTGGTTGGTGTGACAGACCAAGATGCAGAGGACAGGAAGAAATGGAAACAGTTGATCTGTTGTGGCGACCCCTAACAGGAGCAGCCGAAAGAAGAAGATTATATATTATATATTATTATATATAATTATTATTATATATATTATATTATATTACATTACATTACATTACATTATATTATATTATATTATATTATATTATATTATATTATATTATATTATTATTATTATATTACCTGGATTCTGGACTTTCTTACTGACAGACCACAAAATGTATGCGTAGGCAACAGCACCTCAATGAGCATCACAATGAACACTGGAGTATCTCAAGGATGTTCCTGAGTCCCCTGCTGGTCACCATGCTGACACATGACTACATCGCTAGGCAACAGCACTTCAATGAGCATCACACTGAACACTGGAGTACCTCAAGGATGTGTTCTGAGTCCCCTGCTGTTCACCATGCTGAAACATGACTACATCACTAGGTACAACACAAACCACATTATTAAGTTTGCGGATGATACTACAGTGGTGGATCTCATCAGCAATGGTGATGAAAAAGCCTGCAGATAGCAGGTGAGCCAACTGATTGGCTGGTGTGACAATAATAACCTGGATCTGAATGTGAATAAAACAAAGGAGATAATAGTAGATTTGAGGAAGAGACACAAGGCTCATTCTCCACTCACAATCAAAGGAGAAACCGTGGAAAGGGTAAAGAGCACCAAGTTCTTGGGGGTGCATATCGCTGATGACTTGAGTTGGTCAATAAACACTAATCACATTGTCAAGAAGATGCAACAGCATTTACACTTTCTAAGGCTGAGGAGAGCCAAATTACCATCTTCAGTTTTCACAACCTTCTACAGGGATACCATAAAAAGTATCCTGACTAGTAATCTCTTGGTGTGGTATGTAAACTGCATGGTTTCAGATCACAACTCTCTCCAGAGGGTAGTAAAAGTGGTGAAGAGAATTATCAGGGCCATGCTCCCATCTGTCCAGGACTTGCACTCTGCTCAGTGCCTAAGCAGAGCCATGAAAATAGTCAAAGACTGAACTCACTCTGTCCATGGTCTGTTCTCGTTTTTGTCTTCAGGCAAGAGATACTGTAGCTTGTATTGCAAAACCACCAGATTTAATAGAAGCTTTTTCCACAAGCCATCAGACTTCTGAACTCTAGTAATAACATACATCATGGTGGTCATTGAGGTCTGAAGTTACAATGCTGAAGTAATTCGCAGACATATGCAATAACTCTATGAAAGTACAATCTTATACCCTATGTGCAATATTAATGATGCCAAGTTAACATTCTGTGCAATATGCCAAGTTAGCATTCTGTGCAATTTGAAATCTGTTTGATTCTGATCTGTGAAATATACTTAGCTGTGCAATATTTTGGGTACTGATGAAGGCATGTAAGTGGAATAGTCTTGGTGCATGTCATTGTACTTGTTACTGCACTGCATAAATGTCTTACTGTTGTTATTGCTGGATTAGCATTAATTTATTAATTAATAATTTATTATTAATAAAATAGGATTTATCACACATCAAGACCAATGGAGAATGATGTTTCCCCACCAATTGCAGGTATCATGCTTACTGTGAGTGCACTCTTTCTGGATTTGCAACATTTGAAAGTGTTGCACAGCACTTGCACTTTGTGCAACAGTGTGTGCTGCCGAGAAATGAGTTTGTGCAATGGCCAATACTATTAATTGAATGTAGTTGGTGTATGTTTGTGGCTGTCTGGATCCTGTCTACTGCCTGGGATAAAAAGTATAAAAAATGCAGAATTAGTTGAAATGTGGAAAAGCAGTCTATTACATACATAGTAGAAACTGTTAGTACACGTGAGATATGACTACATAGGTCTAGATCCCAATTCTCACTGCAATGCACCATCAGAAAACAGGAGGTGAAACATATCCACCTTTGCCCTATAAACAGCGTTGCAGAAAATACATGATGTAATTCCTCACACAACCAAGTGCAACTGAATGTACACTGATATCAAGCCATGATCTGTTATTTGTAATTGTATTCTACATAATATACTTGGATGTAGTGCACTTAGCGATCACACAACTTACTATGATTATTCCTAGCAAATATAGAGCCGTCTTCTACCTTTTTATGTTTCTTGGTCATTCATCAGTTATCTGACCAGTACTCAGAGACATGCAGTCTTTAAGCCAGTCTATATTATTTACCTTAAAATGTGTGAGGATATTAGCTGGGAACACTATGATATGTAGTTATCATCAAATTAATGGCAGGTTAGATGGCACAAACAAGCATAGACTGCTATTCTGGGGGGCAGCAATGGTAGGTTCCTTTCATGGCACATGCAAGGGTATAATGATCTTTCAGGGGTGGACCCAGACTGATCTACTGTTATGGCACAAACAAGGATATGTTGCTGTTCATAGGTTCATAGGTAGGTACTAGACTATTGGCCCTAGGGTCTAGATAAGTCTAGCCAAAAAGGTACCCTGGCTTTCGCCACCCAAGAAAATTATTTTCCTGTGCCCCTGTTGAGCAGAGTTACAGAGGTGAACCCCAGGGTGAATTTCCTATTTCCCATCCAATCATCAAGATTTTTCTTGAAGAGTACTAATGAGGAGCTTTGTTTGATATAGATAGGTAGTTTGTTCCAGAGTATGGGAAGTCTCTGGGACAGGAATCTATCCCTCCAGCATGTTCTGTTTATTGCAGTGACATGGTTTATGTCCCTTGAGCATGTAGCTCAGAGGGATTGGGATTTTTTAAGTGGAGCATGTCCAACAGCTCTGGGTTTGACATAGCTTTGTATGTTGTATCTGTTGTTACTCTCCTTGTGTTACATCCTACTGGGTTGATCTTGTCAGGGTGGTAAAGCTGGAAACTTTGTGTCTCATTACTTTTGAACTTCTCTCTGTTATGATTTCAAACATATGGTGCTAAATTGAGGGCATGCAGTGATCATCATTACTTTGGGTGGGTATCAGTGTGTGAATCTTTGAGGTCTGAGGCCTACTACTTGCTAATGAACACATACAAGTCAAATAACTCCCTGCTGTCACATGTGACATTAATTTATGTACAAATCTCCCCCCTTGTAGTTGCTTACTGTACCAAGTGATGAAATACAATGACATGTCATAATATTATTATGCAATACAGTACATGCACAGGATTTACCTTGTAAATGCAGCAGTTGCCATAGTGTTAGCTCAGGCCTGACTGTGATGCAAGCAGTACGCAGCCAATACATGTGGGGGGGGGGTAAATGCTGTGGCTCTAAGTGGAGGCTGGCAGAGGTCACGGGGTTCCTGCATTGTGTCTCTGTCCACCCTGTAACACTCTACAATATTCATGTGGTGCATGTTGTGATAGGTTAAATGTGACCTGAAAACTCTTCTCTGTCTCAGCCTAGGTCTATTGGCCAAAGCAGCAGCATTGCCTGCAGCCTGTAGCACATACAAATGGAGTTAAGCAACAGTAGCTCCTAACATTCTGAATGTGTAGACTTCTGTGACTGTACTCCACTACTTTTGAAATCCATCCAGCATGGAGTCTACATGGCTCCTTTATAACTTGTTGAATACCTCCACCAGATTGGTAGAATAGTATGCATTTCAGCTGCTTATGCTGTAATTAGCATCTCTGAAACATGGGATAGAGAGATGCAATTCATTAATAATCTAGTTCATTATAAAACGATAAATATGCAGCTAGCCAAACTGATGGTGAAGACCTTTGCTACATTTTCAGAAAAGCAAAATATTTTCAAAGCTATTTTACGGAGGAGTACTGAACTCCAGCAGGTATGCTGTCATTTATTTGCCTGTATAATGCATATGCTGGAATATATTAATGAATAATGTGAAGCAAAGGCTTTTACACTGTTATCTGTATGCATTAGTTAGAAGTGTACTGTTGGCAATGCCATGTTTGTCAACCCATTTCAGAGGCAGAAATGACTGGCAATCCATGAAAATAGACAGCTGTGTGATACATATGCGCAAATGTTTCAGGGACAGGTCCTTTGAATGCATGTTTAGCATTTCAATGTGTATTATTAGCAAAATGGTTCATGTTCCTCTTCTTTCATGGGGGGGGGGTGGTCAAAGGGAAGTTACTGTTATGCCATAAACTAGAATGGCCTGTTATTTTGGGAGGGAGCACAGTTGAGTTACTGCTATGGCACATACAAGGATATGTTGCTCTTGTTACTCTCCTTGCTTTGTGACATGTTGCTCTTGTTAATCTCCTTGCTTTGTGATATGTTGCTCTTGTTACTCTCCTTGCTTTGTGACATGTTGCTCTTGTTACTCTCCTTGCTTTGTGACATGTTGCTCTTGTTACTCTCCTTGTTTTGTGACATGTTGCTCCTGTTACTCTCCTTGTTTTGTGACACGTCGCTCTTGTTACTCTCCTTGTTTTGTGACATGTCACTCTTGTTAGTCTCCTTGTTTTGTGACATGTTGCTCTTGTTACTCTCCTTGTTTTGTGACATGTCACTCTTGTTACTCTCCTTGTTTTGTGACATGTTGCTCTTGTTACTCTCCTTGTTTTGTGACATGTTGCTCTTGTTACTCTCCTTGTTTTGTGATATGTTGCTCTTATTACTCTCCTTGTTTTGTGACATGTTGCTCTTGTTACTCTCCTTGTTTTGTGACATGTTGTTCTTGTTACTCTCCTTGTTTTGTGACATGTTGCTCTTGTTACTTTCCTTGTTTTGCATCCTGCCTGTTGTTAGTATTTCACATCTGTAGTATGTTTTCTCTTTTTTTTCAGTGGGACTGCCTACCGTAACTATTTTATCTGGTAACAGTTACTCTGTAGTTATGTGATACTTATGTGTATTATCATTATGTTGTCTTTTAGGACCAAAAATGTCACAGAGGTGCAGACCCCCCTTCAGTAAGGCTGAGAATATTATCATTGTGGATGTGTTCCATCAATGTGGTGCTTTTCTTCTCAGAAGGGGTCATCCCAGTGTGTCAGAGAGGCTTAGACAATGGCAGCAGATCATTGTAAACATAAATGCTGTGGGCAGCCACAGTCGTACTTATGAATAGGTGGGCCACAGTGCCGCTGACATGTTAGCATCTGCACGGAGGCATGCAGTTGCTGTTGACAGATACCAGAGGGTAACTGGTGGTGGGCCTGCTGCAGAACCAGCTCTCAACCCCAGTGAGGAATTCCTTGTGAATCTTCTACAACAGGACAACTCACAGTGGAGTGGACCACAATATGTGATTAATGTGGGTGGCCCTCCTTCTCAGTCTCAGGAAGAGCTTCTAGGTAGGCTTTGTTATATGACCAGTTCAATACTGTTTTATAGTAAAACAGTTGAAATAAAAGTTACTTCTGTGTCACATGTGTTTCTTGGGGGGGGGGTGATTGAAGATTGGTAGAGTGATAAGCTCACATTGGAGGTGTCAGCCACGTTCTGGTTTATTTATTTATTTAACATTTTTTACTGGGAAAGTCAGACTCAGAACAAAGCCAATTTCCAGCGGAGGCCCAGGGAGAAATGCTCCAGATGTATGTCTTTGTAATGTGGGAGGAAACCAGAGTACCCACAGAAAACCCACACAAATCCAGCGAGGGCATGCAGACTCCACATAGAAGGCACTCCAGCCCAGAATTGAACCAGAGAACCTCTTGCTGTGAGGCAACAATGCTACCGCTGCACCACTGCACTGTCCAGTTGAAATAATACTTCATGCAGACTGAAAGGAGTACATATAGTATCCCCTGTCTTACTGTTAAATGTGATGATGTTGGCTTTACCTCTTGTTTAACGTATTTCAGGGCCATCAAGAATCTAGCAACATATGTCTCCTGCAAATGGTAAGCAAAAATAAAGTTAATTCAGTACTGCAGTTCAGTTTCTAGAAATATAATGTGCCATGTTAGGCCTGTTGTGTGTATTGTTGTACTGTCTGTAATAGTAGTATCACTGTTAGTTGTTTAGCATATATTTCACCATAGTAGTGCAGGTATTAATATATGCCCGTGTTTCTTCCTTTTTATCACAGGTAATTATGATAGTGGGAGTGTGAGCCCTGTGCCACCTGATGCCAGTGTCCCAGCAGGCACTGACGATGATGATGGTGGTGAAACTGAGGCACATTTGGGGGGTGCAGAGGTTAAATCTGACACAGAGGTTGACATACAGCCACCCTCTTCTGTCCACACCCAGAAGTGGCAGGCCATGGGGTCATGGTCCTGGGTGTTCCCGTGAAGGGATCACATCCAGCAGTCATTAGTCATGCGCTACTAGCAGCCTGGCATCTGACCTTGGGTGTGGAGGTGCCAGTGCAACTCCTGGCAGAGCCACATCCTGTGGTTGTGGTAACAATGATGAACTGCCACCTTTACAATGCAGTGCTCACACCTTTCCAACATTCCAAAATGCAGCTCTAGCACTGAGTTTGGCTGTGATCATACAGACTCTCACACACCACTTTCACATGTCAGTACTTTATAGTGTGGATAGTATCATCATGTCAGTACATTCTAGTGTGGATAGTATCATCATGTCAGTACTTTCTAGTGTGGATAGTATCATCATGTCTGGACTTTCTAGTGTGGATAGTACCATCATGTCAGTATTTTAATGTGTGGATAGTATCATCATGTCAGTACTTTATAGTGTGGATAGTATCATCATGTCAGTACTTTATGGTGTGGATAGTGTCATCATGTCAGTACTTTATAGTGTGGATAGTATCATCATGTCAGTACATTCTTGTGTGGATAGTATCATCATGTCAGTACTTTCTTGTGTGGATAGTATCATCATGTCAGTACTTTATAGTGTGGATAGTATCATCATGTCAGTACTTTTTTGTGTGGATAGTATCATCATGTCAATACTTTATAGTGTGGACAGTATCATCATGTCAGTACTTTCTTGTGTGGATAATATCATCATGTCAGTACTTTATAGTGTGGACAGTATCACCATGTCAGTACTTTATAGTGTGGATAGTATCATCATGTCAGTACTTTCTTGTGTGGATAGTATCATCATGCCAGTACTTTATAGTGTGGATAGTATCATCATGTCAGTACTTTCTTGTGTGGATAGCATCATCATGTCAGTACTTTATAGTGTGGATAGCATCATCATGTCAGTACTTTCTTGTGTGGATAGTATCATCATGTCAGTACTTTATAGTGTGGATAGTATCATCATGTCAGTACTTTCTTGTGTGGATAGTATCATCATGTCAGTACTTTATAATGTGGATAATATCATCATGTAAGTACTTTCTTGTGTGGATAGTATCATTATGTCAGTACTTTGTAGTGTGGATAGTATCATCATGTCAGTACTTTCTTGTGTGGATAGTATCATCATGTCAGTACTGTATAGTGTGGATAGTATCATCATGTCAGTACTTTATAGTGTGGATAGTATCATCATGTCAGTACTTTCTTGTGTGGATAGTATCATCATGTCAGTACTTTTTAGTGTGGATAGTATCATCATGTCAGTACTTTCTTGTGTGGATAGTATCATCATGCCAGTACTTTATAGTGTGGATAGTATCATCATGTCAGTACTTTCTAGTGTGGATAGCATCATCATGTCAGTACTTTCTTGTGTGGATAGTATCATCATGTCAGTACTTTATAGTGTGGATAGCATCATCATGTCAGTACTTTCTAGTGTGGATAGTATCATGTCAGTACTTTCTTGTGTGGATAGTATCATCATGGCAGTACTTTATAGTGTGGATAGTATCATCATGGCAGTACTTTCTTGTGTGGATAGTATCATCATGTCAGTACTTTATAGTGTGGATAGTATCATCATGGCAGTACTTTCTTGTATGGATAGTATCATCCTGTCAGTACTTTATAGCGTGGATAGTATCATCATGTCAGTACTTTATAGTGTGTATAGTATCATCATGTCAGGACTTTCTTGTGTGGATAGTATCATACTGTCAGTACTTTATAGTGTGGATAGTATCATCATGTCAGTGCTTTATTGTGTGGATAGTATCATCACGGCAGTACTTTATAGTGTGGATAGTATCATCATGGCAGTACTTTATAGTGTGGATAGTATCATCATGTCAGTACTTTATAGTGTGGATAGTATCATCATGTCAGTACTTTATAGTGTGGATAGTATCATCATGGCAGTACTTTATAGTGTGGATAGTATCATCATGTCAGCACTTTATAGTGTGGATAGTATCATCATGTCAGTACTTTCTTGTGTGGATAGTATCATCATGTCAGTACTTTGTAGTGTGGATAGTATCATCATGTCAGTACTTTACAGTGTGGATAGCATCATCATGTCAGTACGTTCTTGTGTGGATAGTATCATCATGTCAGTACTTTATAGTGTGGATAGTATCATCATGTCAGCACTTTATAGTGTGGATAGTATCATCATGTCAGTACTTTATAGTGTGGATAGTATCATAATGTCAGTACTTTATAGTGTGGATAGTATCATCATGTCAACACTTTATAGTGTGGATAGTATCATCATGTCAGTACTTTCTTGTGTGGATAGCATCATCATGTCAGTACTTTATAGTGTGGATAGTATCATCATGTCAGTACTTTATAGTGTGGATAGTATCATCATGTCAGTACTTTCTTGTGTGGATAGTATCATCCTGTCAGTACTTTCTTGTGTGGATAGTATCATCATGTCAGTACTTTATAGTGTGGATAGTATCATCATGTCAATACTTTCTTTTGTATTCTCTTGTAACTGCTGTGACGTCAGGAACTGCACTTTGTGTCATTACTTTGTAACTTTTCTCTTTAATGATTTCCAGTACATACGTAGGGGGCACATCATAAGACCTGCCATCACATTCAGATCACAGGATTGTATGACAGCACTGTAGTCAGACTCATCAGAACAGTAATACAGTATAATGTTGTCTTTTGCATGGACCTCTCCAGACACATGCAGCAGCTGGACAGACCACAGGGCTTTCTCATTAAGATAACACAGGGCCTACTAACTATGACATGCTGTATGTGGGTAGATTAAAAAACATGTCACTATCATCTGTTTGGTATCGCATTCAATTGTGACTGTTATTCTAAGCCTCTTACTTTTGGTTTAAATAATTGGGCTTCAGGCCAGTTGTCTTACATTAAAAAGGTTTTTAGTCTACACTCTTGTGGGAGGAAATGGTAGCCTCTGACCTTCTCAGATAGGAATTGCTGGTTGAATGCATATTGTCCTTGTTGTTTTAACTGTCTTTGCTATGGTTTAAGCACTTGGCCTCTCAATCTGTTTTTTTACATGCAGGTTTATGGTGTACACTCATGTGGCAGGAGAGGATAGCCTATACCCTTCTAAGCTGGGAATTGCTGGTTGAAGGCTTATTGTGTCTGTTATTCTGAAAGTGTCTTAGTTCTGGTTTAAGCTCTTTGGTTGCAGACCACTTATTTCACATTAGGAAGGTTTGTTGTCTGCACTCTTATTTGTGTATTCTACTGAACTGCTGCTTTATTTAAACTTTTTTTTTTTTCTGCTGTTGTGATTGTGATTTTCTGCACTTTGAATTTCTAGTACTTCTGCATTTTATAGGTTCATAGGTTCATAGGTTCATAGGTTAGTACTAAGCTAACTGCCCTTGCGAGCCATTTTAAGCCTAGCCAATTATCCTTTCTGAGACTCAAACCCTGCACCTTGTGTTTATAAGGCAAACACCTTAACCATTAGGCCACCCTAAGATTGCTTGCTGAATCTAGACTGTTTGGTATCATTTGAGCACTAAAACTAGCCTTCTTACATTAAGAAGGCCCCCTGCACCCTTGTGGAAGATGTGTGCAGCCAAGGACCCATCTGAGTTGGGGATTGCTGAAATAAGGCTCAGTCTTGGCCTTTCCCTTTGCTTATTTTTTTAAGATCATTTAACCTTGCTTGTATTCCAGCATTGTGTTAGGCTGGGTTTGCACTCAGTTTACCAGAGCTGCTCAGAGCTTCCACTGCTGCTCTGCAAGCAACTCAGTTGTGCATTATGAAACACTGACACATTTTTCTACCCCTAGCCCTCCACAACATAGACACTTTGTGTTAGTGTTACACCAAAACCTGGTCCGTTTAGCCCACTTCAAACTAATTAGTACAGTATGGACTTTCCATAATGGATGGACAGCTTCTCACCTGCTCTGTAGGCAGCCTGATTGACATGAGTATCCTGAGGCAATGTTACTGCTAAAACAAACTAATACAGGTCTATATTAAATAATCAAAAGTTGAATTCACCGAATGGTATTTACGTCAAAATACCATTCAGTGAATTCGCTGTTGTGCGGGCCTGCACCCCCCCCCCTCGGTGATTATATATACCAACTCTGAGATTACACTACATTGAGGAAAGGGCAAATTTTCCAATCTTCACTGTACTGCAATCACAATATTCAGAATTTGCTGAATGGTATTTTTGATGTAAATACCGTTCGGTGAATTTAATTTTTGATTATTCAATATAGATCCAACTAATTCAATATGTGAGAGGTGTATCTATGCTATGAATTTGGAATCAATTCTGTCACATAACAACAAACCAGATATCAAACATGTTGTCAGCACACATACTTCACCTCTTGCACAAAAAGCTCACAACACATAAACCCACATATATGGAATTACTCACTGGAAAGCTACCTAAAGATCAGACTCGGAGACATCTAAACTCCAGACCTACTGCACGCACTGCAGTCTCAACAGAATCCACTACACATAATAATACACACAACAGTGTCTTAGCCAATAATTCTTAAGGCAAAACACCTCAAAACCAAATGTCTTGGTCATAAACGACTCCATAGTGTGACACACAGATGTCTCTCTTGCCAGGCTGGACAAGGAGAAGGTCACAGTCTGCTGCCTATCAGGTGCCAGGGTCCAGCAGATCATGCATGCAGTCAAGTCTCTCAACAACAAGTACCATTATGACTCTGTCATAGTCCATGTTACAGTAAATGACAGGAGACATACCTCACTGTACTATATGAAGAGACATGACTGAGCTCTCAGATTATATGTTCCAGGCAGGTATGTCCCTAGCCCTAAATAGCATTCCACCTTCACCCAGGATGATGCCTCAATATAAAAAAACATGATTGACTTCAACAATTGGTTTAGCTTCTATTGTGAAGTCCAGGAGGATCCAGTATCTGTCAGCCTGAGAAAATATGGTTAACAGACCACGCTGCTTTGCCAGAGATGTTCTTCACCTGTCACCTCTTGATATTCTGTTACTAACAAAGGTACTTGCCTCCCCCATAGTGGAGTTTTTAGTCAATCATCATCATCTTCTTTCGGCTGTTCCCGTTAGGGGTTGCCACAGCGGATCATCTGTTTCCATTTCTTCCTGTCCTCTGCATCATGCTCTTTCACACCAACCACCTGAATGTCCTCTCTCACCACATCCATAAACCTTATCTTAGGCCTTCCTATTTTCCTCTTACCTTGCAGCTCCATCCTTAGCATCCTTTTTCCAATATACCCAGCATCCCTCCTCAGCACAGGTCCAAACCAACGCAATCTCGCCTCTCTTGCTTTGTCTCCAAACTGTCCAACCTGAGCTGACCCTCTAATATACTGATTCCTAATCCTGTCCATCCTAGTCACACCTAGTGCAAATCTTAACATCTTTAACTCTGCCACATCCAGCTCTGACTCCTGCCTTTTTGTCAATGCCACTGTCTCCAACCCATATAACATAGCTGTTCTCACTACCCTCTTGTAGACCTTCCCTTTCACTCTTACTGGTACCCATCTATCACAAATCACTCCTGACACTCTTCTCCACCAATTCCACCCTGCCTGTACTCTCTTCTTCACCTCTTTTCCACACGCACCATTACTCTGAACTGTTGATCCCAAGTACTTAACCTCATCCACGTTTACCAACTCTACTCCCTGAATCCTCACCATTCCTCTACCCTCCCTCTAATTTACACACATATATTCTGTTTTAGCCCTGCTGACCTTCATTCCTCTCCTCTCTAAAGCATATCTCCACCTCTCCTGGGTCTCCTCAACCTGGTCCCTACTCTCACTACATATCACAATGTCATCAACATAATAGTGCATGGGGCCTCCTGTCTAATCTCATCTGTCAACCTGTCCATCACCACTGCAAATAAGAAAGGGCTCAGAGCTGGTCCTTGATGTAATCCCACCTCCACCTTAAATGTATCTGTCACTCCCACCGCAGCCCTCACCAATGTCACACTACCCTTGTACATATCTAGTACCACTCTTACATACTTCTCTGGCACTCCTGACTTCCTCGTACAATACAACTACTCCTCTCTAGGCACCCTGTCATATGCTTTCTCTAAGTCCACAAAGACACAATGCAACTCCTTCTGACCTTCTCTGTATTTCTCCAACAACACTCTCAGAGCAAATATTGCATCTGTAGTGCTCTTTCCTGGCATGAAACCATACTGCTGATCACTAATCATCACCTCCCTTCTTAACCTAGCTTCCACAACTCTTTCCCATATCTTCAAGCTGTGACTGATCAGTTTTATCCCTCGGTAGTTAATGCCCCTCTGCACATCACCCTTATTCTTAAAGATAGGTACTAAAACACGTTTTCCTCCACTCCTCAGGCATCCTCTGCCTTTCCAAAATTTCATTAAACAATCTGGTTAAAAATTCCACTGCCATTTCTCCTGAGCACCTCCATGCTTCCACTGGTTTGTCATCTAGGCCAACAGCCTTTTCATTCTTCATCCTCTTCATAGCTGTCCTTACTTCCTCCCTGCTAATCTGCTTCACTTCCCGATTCACTATCCCCACATCATCCAACCTTCTCTCTCTCTCATTCTCTTCATTCATCAGCCCTTCAAAGTACTCTTTCCATCTACTCAACACACTCTCCTCAGTTGTGAGTACGTTTCCCTCACTGTCCTTTATCACCCTTACCTGCTGCACATCTTTCCCAGCTCTGTCCCTCTGTCTAGCCAATCGGTACAGGTCCTTTTCTCCCTCTTTAGTGTCCAATCTCTCATACAACTCTCCATATGCCTTATCCTTAGCCTTCGCCACCTTTCGCTTTGCCATGCACCTCATCTCCTTATACTCATGTCTACTTTCTTCATCTCTTTGACAATCCCATTTCTTCTTCGCCAGCCTCTTCCTCTGTATACTCTCCTGTACTTCCTCGTTCCACCACCATGTCTCCTTGTCCTTCTTCCTCTGTCCAGATGTCACACTAAGCACCTTCCTAGCAGTCTCTCTTACTAGCTCTGCTGTAGCTACCCAGCTATTTGGTAACTCTTCATTGCCTCCCAGTGCCTGTCTTAACACTTCCCTGAACTCCACCTCACAATCACCCTTTTTTAACTTCCACCATTTAATCCTTGGCACTGCTTTCACACTCCTCCTCCTCTTCTTGATCACCAACGTCATCCTACAGACCACCATTCTATGCTGCTTAACTACACTTTCCCCAGTCACCACTTTACAGTCTCCAATCTCCTTTGGACACGGCCCTCCTACAGAGGATATAATCCACCTGTGTGCATCTTCCTCCACTCTTGTACATCACCCTATGCTCCTCCCACTTCTTAAACTACGTATTCACCACAGCCATGTCCATCCTTTTCGCAAAATCCACAATCATCTGACCTTCTGCATTCCTCTCCTTAACACCATACCTACCCAGCACTTCCTCATCCCCTCTGTTCACTTCACCAACATGCCCATTGAAGTCCACTCCAATCACTAGTCTCTCACCCTTGGGTACACTCACCACCACTTCATCCAACTCACTCCAAACTTTTTCTTTCTCATCCATCACACACCCAACTTGTGGAGCATATACACTAACAACATTCATCATTACACCATAAATTTCAAGCTTCATAAGCATCACTCTATCAGACACTCTCTTCACCTCCAAAATACTCTTGGCATACTGTTCTGTTAGGATAACCCCTACCCAATTTCTTCTGCCATCCACACCATGATAGAACAATTTGAACCCGCCTCCTATACACTTGGCCTTACTTCCCTTCCATCTGGTCTCTTGCACGCACAATATATCAACCTTCCTTCTCTCCATCATATCAGCTAGCTCTCTCCCTATACCAGTCATACTGCCAACATTCAAAGTTCCTACCCTCAGTACTACACTCCTAATCTTCCTCCTCTCTTCCTGCCTTCAGGCATGCCTTCCCCCTTTTCTTCTTCTTCGGCCTTTTTAGTCAATGTTAGAGCAAATAAATTCAGAACATAAAAGAATCCATTAGAGACAAACTGAAGATTATGCTGCTTAATGCAAGGAGTGTAAATCAGAAACTGCACTCGCTGGAAGCACTCCTTACCTTGGAAGATGCCCATGTCTGTGCAGTCACACAGATATGGTCCAAGGGCATAGAGAGCCCCTGGCCAGGCAAGGCTACAATGCCTTACACACATTTAGACATTAAAACGAGCATGAAAGGACCAAAGGCAGAGGTGTATACATCTTCATTAAAGACAAATACACTACATGACTGGTCATACACTACAACTCCATAGTGCTAATCCAAGTCCAACTAACTGTATGTAAAACCCTATCCATATCATTGTTAGCTACAGGTTCTCCACCATGAGCCACGAGTACCACTCTGCCTACTTGGACCTATTTGAGTCATTCACTATACAGCCAAACACTTTGGTCATGTGTGATTTCAACTAGTCTTCCATCTATTTGGAGTAATATATGTGTGCAAACATGCTCAGCCTAATTTTCCTGGACTTTGTTAAGACACATGCTGTGTAACAAATAGTCCACACCCCCACAAGGGGCTTGAATGTCCTAGACTTAGTACTCACCACCATAACGGTTCTCTGCACTAGCTCCTGTGTGTTGGTCCCCCTGGTCAGGTTGGATCACAATTCAGTCTCATTCACATTTACAGTCATACCTGACACACCTTCAAGAGCTGAAAGGATGAAACATTTATCCTAAGCAAACTATAGCTTCTTAACTGATGCCAAAAACAGATGCACACCCTCTGCTACCACTGTCAACAATGACTGCTATACAGAGGTTTACACAAATTGCCTGTATAAACACCTGTACAAAAGTATAGAGTCAGCTGAATGTGAACGGATCAAAACAAGGTCCCCACAGAAAACAAGCCACCCTGGTGGGCATCAAGCCTACCTAGGGTATACAACAAGTGGAAGAAAGTAATGTTTATGAATAAGAGGGAACTGACTCAGCAGGTGGAAGACACCCTCCACAGCTTGAACAAGAAAATTAGCTATCTTGAAAGTCCTTTAAATCCACATACAAACCTAAACTATTATCCCTAGCTAAAGAGAATCAGGAAGCATTCTAGCTACATCATAAAAATGTGAAGAAGCTCTGTGCTGAACTAGTAGTGGACAGGACTAGTCATACTGACCCTGAGGACCTCACCAATTTGCTACCAGAGAATTTGGGGCAAACTTCACCCACCCCATCCCCACCAGACATACCCCAAAGCATACCTGCCACCAGTCCACTACCTAGTATCTGCAAAGAGCAGTTCACAACTGCATTCTCCATGGGCAGGAAAACAACCTCTATGGGACCAGATAACATCCCAGGCTGCCTATTAAATGGTCTGAAACAGGACCTAGTGGAACTAGTTGGCACTCTCTTCAACCACAGTGCAAGTACTGGCTTTGTCCCAGCAGAGTGGACCACAGCAACAATAATTCTCTTGTAAAAAGGGGTCCATCAACCAACCCTGGGAACTATAGACCCCTAAGCCTCATCAGCTGTATATGCCAGGCCATGGAGAGAATGGAATAATCATGGACCTTATCAACAAAGACATTGATGACTTTCAAACTGTTGTCCCAACACAATTTGGCTTTGCTAAGGGGATATCTTGCATATTAAAACCTGGTGGATGACTTTGAGAATATCAGCAAAGCCCTGGATGAAGGCAAAACACTACATACAGCCTATCTTGACTTAGCCAAGGCTTTTGATACAATCCCCCACTCAGACATAATTGATATAAATCACATAGCTGGGAATGACTGATGGGTCTGAATGGAGAGATGAAAAGCCAGCAAGCAAGGGAGAGTAGTAGTGCTGAAACTGAATTCATCCTCAAGTCTTGGTGAGTACCTTCATGAGGTGGACCCTGTTTTTCACAAAATGTCACCAAGCCAACACTGATATATAGACTGTATGTATATAGCATATACCATGGACAGAAGCAGGTTAAAATTAAAAAAAGGTAGCTGGGTACACAAAACCCAGAATAAAAAAAGTGCCCAATACTGGTAGGCACACTGGTGCCAGGACTGGAAAAGATGACAGTGTAGAATCCTCAAACTATGGAAACATTCCTACAATGGGGCCAAACCAGACCCAGGGAGAGGATTCCCCCCCTGTTGTACAAGGAAGTAGTAGTTCACAAAAATCACAAAAACTGATAGGCCAAAGAAGAGCCATAAAGACGATAAAGTGGACTATTGAGGATAAGAAAAAAATTATGTACTGTTACTATTATGCAAAAAGCCCAGAATTTCCAAACAGAAGATACACAAAACAATTACAAGAGAAATTAGAGGAAAGAAAAATACTTCTACAAGAAAAACTGTCAGAAGCTTCAAATAAAAATGTGTATTCATTAAAATAAAATAGTGTATAGATCAAGAAGTATTCATCTGTTTGGAAAAGAAGCATCTAAGGAAGGGCGAAAATATAAACAACAAAACCTAGAGATTTTTGAAAAGTATAAAAATGAAATATTGACATGGGAAAGAAAGAGAGATTTGATATGGTACAATATTTATACAAAGGAGAAAGCTAAATTAATCAATATAAAGAAAGCAGCCCCAAAGATATTCAAAGAGAAATACAGACAAAGGCATCCATATATGTAAAATTTCACAATAAAGAAATTAATATCACAAAGAGGGAATGTAGAAAAGCTTAGTAAAATAGAAGTTAAAAAGTAGACGTTAAAGCTATGGCATGCCTGCAAAGTGAAGGATTTGGTGTAGAAGGTCTAACACAGGTTACATCACAACAAGATGGAGGGAGTCCACAAAGTAAGGAGAAACAGGAAGATCAGGAGACATCTGAAGAAGAAATATGGGCATGGGAAAGAAAATGAGATTTACTATGGTGTAATATTTATGCAAAGGAGAAAGCAAAACTAACCAATAGAAAACTCTGACACAGTCAATGTTGAGGAGTGATAGGCCAGTAAGTTCCCATACTACTGAGCAATGGATGGCACAGAATGAAATTGAAGAGAATGTGCCACAGGAAGATGCTATAGAACTTTCTGCAGAATGCCCACAGGAAACAGAAAATAAAAAAATGTGCTCTAAATTTAGAAGAAAAGGAGTTAAGAGAAGAGCTGCTTGATTTAATAGAGATACATAGACACATTAAGATCAATGAAAGAAATAGACTGCAGAAGGTCAATAAAACCCCAAAAGTCAGAAGTTTGATAAAACAAATGAACACAGTAATTAGGACTTTCCATAGAGATACACGGCAAAGCCATGGACTCAAAATAAATACTAAATAATGTATCATCCCTTATGGCCAAGGGGCCATCCCTGCATATTACAATATTAACAGTACTCCCTTAGCTGAAATCCTGTGGTGAGTATATTTGGGAGCACAGATTGATAGCACCCTTAACTGTAATCACCATGTGTCCACAATGGTAAGGAAGGCCGTCTATGTTACACATCTAATAAGTAAGGGCATCACATCCAGAGCTAAGGATGTTATAACTCCTCTGTACTCATCCCTCATCATATGACTAATAGACTAACATGCTCCCTTGTGTATGTACCTTACCAGACACCTGCAGCAGCTGGAGAGACCTCAGAGGTTTCTCTTCAAGACAGTTCTGGGCCTGCAGCACATGACCTGCATGGACAGACTAAAGGCCCTTTCACTGAAATCTGTATGTTATAGGCTGCTGAGAGGTGACTTGTGCCTGCTCTACATAGCAACCTCAGTCTCTGGCCTAATAGAAATGCTGTGCATCCACAAGTCACGCAGGACAAGATTCACTCCCTCTAGTGATCTTAACCTAGCATGTGACATCAACAGAACATATGGAGTGACATATCTCCCACAGATTTTCACTCCTCTGGAAAAACATCACAATTCACATAAAAAAGAGCAACTCAATGATTCTATTTAAGAGTAACTTAGCCAACTGAATGGGAGAATGTAAATTTACCCCCGGTGTGTCACCAATGTCCATCTTGGATAAGAGCAGTCAGTGATGATCATACACTTGCACTGCAAATATAGACCATACAAGTTGTTCAGTAAGGGAACAGTTGTATAACATGGCTAGGCTTATAAAGGCCCTAGGGCCAATAGCCTAGTAAACCTCCTATTAATCTAAGGTGACATCTGTCTGTGCTCCAGGACAGTGTTTGATCCTGCCCTGGTGGGATGGTTGTATGATTGTGTATGCAATAATCTGATATAGCTGATTACATTAGCATTGTCTGTTGAGTATGTAGTGGTACATCAGTGTTGTCTGTTGAACATATGGTGGTGCATAAGCATTGTCTGTTGAGCATATGGTGTTAACAGTGTCCCACATGCTGGTGTAAAAGGATCTCTGTAATGTCAAGTAACATCACACACACACACACACACACACACACACACACACACACACACACACACACACACACACTTGAGTGCAGTGAGAACAGAAGTTTCACTTATCTAATTACACAGACTTCAGAACACAATACTATATGCAAGAGCCATGGAACAAGCCTGACTTCCACATGTCTGCAGGTCAACTTATAGTGGATGCCATCAGTGCACCATGTGGGCAACAAGAGGTTGGAAGGGCTGCCTAAAATGGATGTGTAGGCTTATGCAAGTATGAAAAGACTAGCAAGACATCCATTGGAGAAGTAACTGTAGGATAGCACATCCACTTTGCTGAGTAGAGATGCACACACCCAGATGACTGCAGTGAGAACAGAACTCCTACCTATCTAAGGTACATAGGCTACAGAACACAGTACTATACACAAGCGCCATAGTACACATCTAACTTTTATATTGCTGAGGGTAAACTTATAATGGATGACATCAGCAGTGCATGTTGGAGAGAGGATAGCGGGGTGCCTCCCTGACATGGATGTGTAGGCAGGTGCAAGTATCAAAATGCTGTCAATTTATGAGATTGGGGCAGTAACTGCAGGATACACACTTGCTGTTCTGGTTGGACACACACACACACACACACACACACACACACACACACACACACACACACACGCACACACTTGACTGCAGTGAGAAAAGAACCCCTACCTAGCTAAGTACACAGACTGTAGAACACAATGCTCCATAGAACACAATACTCTATGCAAGAACCATGGTATGAGTCTGACTGTCTGCAGGTCAACCTATAGTGGATGACATCAACAGTGCATGTTGGAAAGAAGTAGGTGGGAGGCCTGCCTGAAAAGGCAAGCACAAGTATCTACATACTGTCAATTTATGGGATTGAGGTGGTAACTGCCAGATACACACTTGCTCTTCTGGCTGAACATGCACACACACACACACACACACACACACACACACACACACACACACACACACACACACACACACACACACACACACACACACACACACACACACACACACACACACACACACACACACACACACACATATACACACAGTTGACTGCCAATAGATCAGAACTGCTACCTATATAAATACACAGACTAAAGAACACAGTACTTTATGCAACTGCCACACCACAAGTCTGACTTTCATATGGCTGCAGATTAACTTATGGTACATGACATCAGTAGGCCATGTAGGGGACAACAGGTTGGGAGGGCTGCATAGGCACAGAGATTCATTGGATCATATAAGGCCAGTAGCCTAAGTGTAGAATGTATTCAAGGTGTGTAGAAGCCTAGCTGTGTAAGAACACAAGTACCTTTATTGAGCATAGTTGTATGTTTGGGTTTAGCAGAGCAAGGGTGTCAGCACCATTGACTGGTCTTGTCCATGAGGGAGCACACAACATTATATATTGCACTTTATAGTATGGTTGATATATGGGTGTATAAAATATTAAGCCCCCAGGGTTGTACTGGTTGGGGGGGTGGCCAACACATGAATGTATTGTGAATATATCATACAAAGGAAATGGACAATAAACACCAATAAAAAAGCATCATAAATACAGTTCCATTACACAGTGAGCAGTAGATTTGCGTGATGGTTAACAAAGTGTACACACATGAGAGTTTGCACATTGGTAAGTGATGCACAAAAGTGAGCAGCATTGATAATACCAGTAAAAATAATACTATATGGTATATAGTGTATTCGACCAAGGCCCATATGTATAACAGTCCTACATATGCACTTGCTGCCACAAGACTGTTGAGGAAAGAGTTGTCTATGTTGCACTTTATTGTAAACAGCAATGTCACAGCAGTAAGATAAAGTTTGCACACTCTGTACTAGAACACAGAACCATTTGTACTCCAGGCTGGGTTTTCACAATGGCCAAGAGCATTAACTGAATGTATCCGGTTACTATTTTTGGCTGCCTGTTTCATAAGTGGCTCCCCAAGCTTTGCACAAACCAGATAAACACAGCGCTTACCTGCTTAAGCTATATGAGCTATGCAGTGCATCACACAAAAAGGGCAATGAAAAAGGAGAGGAATAAGAAAGAAAACCATAGTAATTGACACGTATGAGTAAAATAAGTGTCTGCTGTCACATGTTAAGGCACTTTCTGTACAAATCCACCACTCTTTGCTTCATCACTACACCAATTTAAGATATACAAAGATATTCCATAATATTATTACAGAATGCATTTTAGGTTCCATACTTACCTTGCAAATACAGCAGTTGAGGCAATTTTATTTTAGGCCTAGAATTTCCTTGTGTCCACCCCATGGGATGGAGGTATGGAATAAAATTCTGAATGTAGGCTAGATGGATGCTTTAGAGCTTGTTGAGTAGTGCAGTTGTACTGAAATCACCTGATTATGCTGTAAGTAGCAGCTATGAAAAACATCTGCTACTTTACTGAATATATGAACTCTGTTACTGCCCATTGGTGCATATTGTGCACCTACATACTGCTGTGTGTATCAATGCTGCACGCACGGATGGTGAAATAAGGTGAACACCAGGGAACATATTCATTTTGTCCATGCCTGTGATATCACACAAATGCAGTTCAAAAAGAAGAGGGGAGGTTGCAGACCCTGTAGTCATACTCAACACCTTCTGTACTGTAGCCCTAAACATACATATGCTACCACCGGAATAGTTATGTGGCATGCATTGAGAAATCTACCATTCATTCCTCCGTTTCCCATGGTTGAGCTAAGTGCTGCATCATGCAAACACAGAAGAAAATTTAAAAATAAATTTTAATGTAATGCGGATAGATAAAATACATTTTAACAAAAAATAAAGAGGATGACACTGAACTTGTGAATTGTGCACTGCTTACATGCACTTTTACACTTCACAGACCTAAATGTACACCTCTGTGAGTGTAACCTGACACATCTCCCCTGATGTCATCATTCACTATTTCCATGCATTCAACATGAACACTGTGGCAGTGCCTAAATGAAGTGAACATCCCTACACGGTTAAAAGTTTTTGGGATTCAGCAGTTCTAATGAGTTTGAACCTCATTTGCATCTTCACCATGTTGACAGTCCTGAACCTACATGGTTGGTAACTATGTAGGCAGGGAAACTGAAGGGGATCCCAGATTTACAGTCAAGGGAGGGTATTACTCAGGTGTATATATATGCACAGAGGAATTCAGGTTTGGGGTTGTATATTTCATGAGGTTTATACTTTTAACTGTCTACATTAGTTACAATTACATTTTTCATTTGGGGGTGGAATTGCAAAGCGGCATTTATGTCACAGCACTTAATAAGGACATGTTGCTATTTTTAACATAATTTTCTAGCATCCAACATATCTGGAATGTCATAATGTGTGTGGGGTTACATGTTAGGGTCTGTTATATACAAATGTATGGACAATTACTTGCTCTAGTTTCTATGTAGACTTGTTTGCTTGCCTGTATTTGGAAGACCTTCGCATACATGGCCAACATGAACACAGAGTCTACATGGTTACTTTCCAGCTTGTTGAATCACTCCACAGTGTTGATTTCCTTCATTAGCATATAATTCAGCTACTTATGCTGTCATTTGCGTGTCATGAAAGTTTCTATGTTTGCGGGTAAGTGTGTGCCGCTATGCTGAGTTTACTGAATCTAAAACATTTCAAAGTTGAGATGTGCACAAGTTCCAAATTATCATGTAGGCTTTACTGACCCCCCGCTTGACTTTATATTCTTCAGAAAATGCACAGTAACACAAGGCATTTTATTCTATCAACTTTCTTTGTTTACAACAGCAATATTTAAAATTTGTCCCTAATTTTGCCCCCACTCCCCATTATTTCTGGCTTAGTTACATTTCTTGTGCTAAGAGGTTGAGCTGTATGATTAAAAGTATACCTACCATCTTAAAATAGTATCATTCATCCTGTATCAATGTGTGAGACAGTACCACCCTATTTCTGTAGCAAAATATGACCACTCTGATGTTATATACTGCCCTTGGATGGGTGTGGGGGTGGGATCTCATGCCAGTCATTGGATCATAGGAGGTTACTAGGCTAATGGGCCCGGGGCCCTTACAAGACTAGCCAAGTTCATCTTGTGTTCCCAAGGGTGTCTGTTTCAAGCAGATACTAAAATCAGCACCTATTGCCCCTGTCCAAGAGGGACATAGGCAGAACTCCTGGGGTGAATTCCTGGTTACCCATCCAGTCATCCAAATTATGCTTAAACAGGGCCAGTGAGGGGCTTTGTTAAATATGAATAAGGAGCTTTTTCCAAAGGTGGGGCAACCTCTGTGAGACAAATCTGTCTCTCCAGCAAGTTCTGTTGATGTCACGTATCAGATTAAGGTCCTTTAAGTGAGTGACCTTTGTGCCATTTGACTCGTGAATGTGTAGCATTTGCATTAAGGTTGGGTCAGAGATCACTCTATAAGCAAGGCACAAGTTGCCTCTGAGCAGACTGTTTGACACAGAGTAAAGTGACAATGATTTCAGTCTGTCTGCATAAGACAGATCTTGAAGACCCTAAATTTTATTTGTAAGGAACCTTTGTGGTCTTTCCAATTGTTGTAGGTGCTTGGAAAGGTACATAACAAAAGGAGGGTCGTACTCTATTATTGGCCTGATGAAGGAAGGGTACAGAGGTTATAACCTATTTTATTCTGGAGGCAATGCCCTTACTTATGAGATGAGCAATATAAAATATCCTTCTTATCACTGTGGAAACATGGTGATCAAAGTTAAGGTTGCTGTCAACTTGTGCGCCCAGAGCTCTCACCATTGACTGTGTGCTTAGGGTATTGTTATTGATGTGGTAGTTTGCAGGGACATCACCCTTGCCAAAGAGGATAATAATGCATTTGTTTGCATTAAGTTTAAGACCATGACTTTGGCACCAGTCATTAGTCTGTGTAAGACCTTCTTGCAGGATGTTGACATTGCTACGGGTTTCAATGATTGCTCCCAGTTTGCAGTGATCAGCAAACTTTGCCAAACTAGGTGGAGACAAGCATTTGGAGATTTCCTATATCTTTGTTATTAAGATCTACGATGATTCATTCCATGGCCTTGCAGGTAAGGCTGGTCAGGCTAATGGTTCTATAGTTCCCAGGGTCTGTGGATGCACCCCCTTTGTGCAAAGGGATGAGGGTAGCTGTTTTCCATTCTGCTGGGATGAAGCCAGTGCATAGGCTGTGATTGTAAAGTGTGCCCAATTGTGATGCTAATTCTTGTTTTAACCAATGTAGAACACAGCCCGGAATGTTGTCTGGTCCCATAGAGGCTGTGTTTTTGGCCTTGGAGAGGATGTTTAAGTCCTGCTCCGAGTCCTCACAGATACCAAGTGGGGGACAGATGTTAGAGATGCTTTGGGGTATATGTGGTGGGAGCAGGGGATTGAAATTTTTACTGAAAATGTCAACCTGCAGATTTGCTATATCCACAGATTCTGTATATGTAGTACCATTAACTATGAGTTCAGCACAAACATGAGCCTTACCTTTGGTCATCTTTAGTTAGGGAAGCTAATTTGGATTCATAATTAACTTTGGAGGACTTCCCTAGGAATCTTATTTGCTTGTTTAAGTTCAGGAGGAAGTGTTTCCAGTTTTGAGACTGTTCCTTCCTACTCTTAGAGAGCAATTTCTTTACCCTATCGTATAGTCTATTAATGGCAGTTCTCCACCATACAGGTTTGTATGTTTAAGTTCAGGAGGAAGTGTTTCCAGTTTTGAGACCATTAATTCCTACTCTTAGACAGCAATTTCTTTATCCTGTCATATAGTCTATTAATGGCAGTTGTCCACCAGGCAGGTTTGTTTTGCCTTGAAGGTCATGCTTTGGTTCTATCAGGTACAGCAAAGTCAATACAATTGTACAGGCACTCATATAAAGCATTGGTGTAAAACTCAGCATGGGTGTCTGTTTCGTCACTGGGGGAAGGGGCTATGAAGCTATTTATGCCACATAAGATGCTGTAATTGGCTTTGGAGAAGTTTTTTACTCTAAATGTTGCTGGGGGGGGGGGTCTTGTGTTATAGTTAGTTCTAACAAAACTAATTTGTGGTCAAATCTCACCAGAGATGGCCACACACTGGGGGTGGTGCAGCTGTCCCCTATGTTGGTGAGCTCCAGATCCAGGAGGTTTGAACCTCTTGTGTTCACTGGTCCAGGGCACTGGAGTTAACAATGTGCAGGAACCTATGTGCAAGTGAGTTAGAACATGTATAATTTACCTAGTCAATGGATGGGTAATAAAAGTCACCCAAAACCAGGGTGTTTTGTTGTATCTTGATTGACTCAAGTAGATCCAAGTAGGCTCAGTGGATGTCCTAATTCAAGGAGGGGGTTATATAGCTAACAATGACATGAAGAGGGGGTCTTACCTACAATAAATTACATCTGAAGTAAACAAACAACTCAGAGGACAAATAAAGTCTACCAAAGCCAAGTTTGAGGTAAGTTTGGCCTCCCAGGCCAAGGACAACCACAAAGCATTCTTCAGCTATGTCCGCAACCTCAAAGGTAAAACACAATTGTGTGCAGAGCTCATTGTAAATGGAGCCACCTATACTCAGCCAGAAGATATAGCAAACCTCCTGGCTGATAAATTCAGCTCCAGTTTTACTCCTCTCTCTCTGATTCAACCTTCCCTCCATAAATATCATAAATTATATCTCCCCCTACTATCACCAGGGAACAGGTCCTTAATGCACTCTCTAAGACCAAGTACACTGCATTAATGGGCCCAGACAATATCCCAGGATGCCTTCTAAATAGCATGAAACATGAACTATCAGGGCGTCTGAAATTACTTTTTAACTATAGCCTCCAAACAGGCTTTGTGCCTCATGAATAGAGAAAGGCAACAGTCATCCCTCTGCACAAATCTGGGCCATCTACAGACTCTGGAAACTACAGACCCATAAGTCCCACTGGTATTATATGTAAAGCCATAGAAAGAATTATCATGGAGATGATCAATAGAGATATAGTAAACCTACAGACACTGAACCTAACTCAGTTTGGTTTCGTCAAGGGCAGATCATGCCTACTCAACCTGGTAGACTTCTTTGAGAAGGTCACCAAAGCAATGGATGAGGGTAAAATTGTTCACACTGCCTACCTTGACCTGGCCAAGGCATTTGACACAATATCCCACTCAGACATTGTTGACAAACACAAGAGGTTAGGTACAAGCCCGTATGTTACCCCATGGATAGCCAGCTGGCACACAGACAGGACCCAGGAAGTCAGAATTGGGGAGTCTGCCTCTACAAAGAAGCCAGTAACAAGTGGAGCCCTTCGGGTATCAGTCCTTGGACCATTCCTTTTTGGCATTTACTTCTCAGAAGTCAAGGCCAATGTCAGTGGTCTCTGACTTATTACATTTGCAGATGATTGCAAATTAGGATCTGTTATTGAATCTCACACTGACACAAATGTTTTCCAGGAGGTGTTTAAGAATAGTTTAAACAAAAGTGCTTAAGAATAAAAAGACTGAGGACCTATGCAGGCAAAGTGATATCTTATCTGTAGAAACATTTAAGGTCTACTATGACAGATTGTCATGTACTAGTAGCTTGTGACACACTTGCTCACTACCATCTGTATGAAAAAGAAAGTTGACTGTTATCCTACTTCTATATAGCTCTGCAAAACAGTACAACCCTACCAGGACCTTAACTCTAACCCTAAAACTCCCAGCAATTTCCCAACCTAAGTTCTTGTTCCCAAATCTTAAAACTCCACTCCCTCTCCCTACCTTTAAAGTCACCTATCCCTTCCAAACCTAAAATTACAACCCACATCCCTAAATGTAAAACTCCATTCCTGTCCACTTACCCTAAAACTCCTTTCCCACTCCTTAACCTTAAAACTCCCTTCCTGCTCCTTAACCCTTAAAGCCCCCTTCCCACTTTGTTCCCATGGCTTCCACGCTTGCTTCACTTAAACTAGAATAATGTGTTTAGGTTACCAAGACTGCTTAGGTAATGAGAGGCAGCTCCTGGCCCAAACTCATTTTCAAGATTGAGCATGAGCAGCAACCTATGGGGCCCTCCTGGCCCAAACTCATATTCAAGATTGAGCATGAGCAGCAACCTATGGGGCCCTCCTGGCCCAAACTCATATTCAAGATTGAGCATGAGCAGCAACCTATGGGACCTTCCTGGCCCAAACTCATATTCAAGATTGAGCATGAGCAGCAACCTATGGGGCCCTCCTGGCCCAAACTCATATTCAAGATTGAGCATGAGCAGCAACCTATGGGGCCCTCCTGGCCCAAACTCATATTCAAGATTGAGCATGAGCAGCAACCTATGGGGCCCTCCTGGCCCAAACTCATTTTCAAGATTGAGCATGAGCAGCAACCTATGGGGCCCTCCTGGCCCAAACTCATTTTCAAGATTGAGCATGAGCAGCAACCTATGGGGCCCTCCTGGCCCAAACTCATATTCAAGATTGAGCATGAGCAGCAACCTATGGGGCCCTCCTGGCCCAAACTCATATTCAAGATTGAGCATGAGCAGCAACCTATGGGGCCCTCCTGGCCCAAACTCATATTCAAGATTGAGCATGAGCAGCAACCTATGGGGCCCTCCTGGCCCAAACTCATATTCAAGATTGAGCATGAGCAGCAACCTATGGGGCCCTCCTGGCCCAAACTCATATTCAAGATTGAGCATGAGCAGCAACCTATGGGGCCCTCCTGGCCCAAACTCATATTCAAGATTGAGCATGAGCAGCAACCTATGGGGCCCTCCTGGCCCAAACTCATATTCAAGATTGAGCATGAGCAGCAACCTATGGGGCCCTCCTGGCCCAAACTCATATTCAAGATTGAGCATGAGCAGCAACCTATGGGGCCCTCCTGGCCCAAACTCATATTCAAGATTAAGCATGAGCAGCAACCTATGGGACCTACATGATTCTAAAGTCCACGGCTTTAAGACAGTGATCTTCAAATGTCTGACACTCAAGTGTTTGCAGTGGAACCAAAATTTCATCAAAGGTGTTCACTCACAGAACTATCCCCACAGCATTTTTATAAAAATGCCAAATGCAGAGTACAGTGCACCAGACAGTTCTGGAAGGCTCACATCTTTATTTTTATGCCGGCTAAAATCATAGCTTATTATATCTAATGCCTGATGTTTGCCAAACGTTATATCATTGTATATTACTTTCCATTTCTTTTCCTCTGAGAAGGACAGCAGAATGGAAATTTTTTGTCAAGAGGTTTGTACTTTGTGACCTCAGAGGAAAAGTTTGTCGTTTTATTAACAACACAACAGGTGCATATCCAAAACTGGCATTCATTGCAATATAAGCACATCTTACCGAATGTGATCCCATATATCAACCGTTTCACTTAACTTAGCTTCCCTTTAAGGGACATGTCTGAAACTTCTGTAGTGGGGACATCAATTAGTCTTAGGATAACTGACCGGCATTACGCTGTATGTACATAACAGTGATAATGATACGCCAAATGAGGTAATAACGTGAACCTTTTCTCCAAATCTATAAAACATCTCACTTATTTTGTTTAATGGAAAATTATTTTTCTGTAGAGTAGGCACACAGCAGCCTTTTGTTAGATTTTAATTCTACAACAGCAGGTTTCAACCAACATATTTCTTTATAAATGCCTGCTCTCCTCACTAACTCTTTATGATTTGTAAGTGTTTTGCAAAGTAGGAGGCATTGTAAACAAAGTCTTGGCCAGCATCAATAATATATAAACAATTATGAGATAGTGACTGGAAGAATGATTTATGACTAAGGGTGAGCCCATTAAGAGAGTCTGACATATTCTTACTGATGAAATGAAAATGTGTATGGATGACAACGTACAGTGATTTTTTAATTAAATTAATATATCAGTAACATGCACAACCTCTCCAGGGAGCCTGAATATAAAGAACCCTCCCAATCAGCATCAGCATCTGAAAAAAACATTTGATCAAGGTAGGTTAATTCATAGTTATTCCCATCTTTCTCAGAATCTCATAATGGAGGCATGAGTTTCCTCTCCTTTTTCTTACACATTTTAAATCAAAACATAGGTTGAGTTCAGTTCTGAAACCTGGTTATAGCCTTCTGGAAAAGTACAAAATATTCCTTTTGCTGTCTTTCTGTAATTTATAAACACAGGGCCATCTTGGGACTGTGGGACTGGTATCGGAGTCTCAAAAATTCACACTGCTGACATTCGTAAATCATTTTTTTCTGCAGGCATCTGTTTAAACAGAGTCTCATTCACATATGCCCTCACTATAAAAGTGGGAACTGAATTCTCAAATGGTGCTAGAGAGCTAGCAATTGTCTCCATACCAAAACAGTAGTAGATTCAATAATTGGATTGGCATCTATATATTTAAATTTGGGACAGTAGAATTTTATTCTATCAAAACAAATGTTTCTTCTGTTCAATTCTTCTGAAATGTTTGCTGTTGGAAGATGGAAGGCCCCAAAACCATACTCTGACAGCAATGCAAAACACCAGTTACCTCTTCTAAAGTTAAACCTTGTCTGTGATATAAACAGAACCTGGTGCAGAAACAGGTATGTATCTCAGAGACTTCTCCTTCTCTCGATCAGGCTTCCCATCTATGTAAAGCAGAGTTCCTCCCTAACCCAATTCAAGTATAAGTTGGACAATAGATGGGGAACAGGAAATTCATTCTTGGTTTGGCACCTATGTTTCTCATGTACACGGACAGCCTGTAAATGGTCATCTCCCAGGTCCCTACTTGTGGATCTTTAATCTCCCACGTCCTTGCTTACACTTACCAAAGTTACCAGAAGTTGTCAGAGATTTTTGCCAAGTACAACCCAATGAACCTAAAGCAATGCATGGCGGCTTCAGTATGAGACGTGGGCAGATATTCCTTAACTCTAGCATCCAGTGAAGGAATGGCAGATCTTAGACAAAAAGGCCCAAGGCCTCTTATGACCTGTCACAGAAAAGACTGAAGTAGTTGCATGATTTTGTAATTTCTTTAGTGTATATTTCCAAAAGATCCTACGCATTGCTGTTTATGCCTAACATTATATTTTCCTAAATTTCATGTGAAACAGCACCTGATTGAGAGGCAGAACATGTTCTAGAAGAAATGACTTGCAGGCTTCTGTGCCTTTCTAGCAACAGTAGGGCAAAAACACATGTTATTGTGTGCTCTTCTGTCAAATCAAAGTGCATGGCAGAGGAATGTTTTTGGGGCTTTAAGAGGAAAGCATATGCTGGAAAAAGGTGTTGTTGGTGACTTGCTCAGCAGATGCAAATTATCTTCAAAATAAATAAATAAAATAAAAGTAAAAACAAAAACGTACTTATAGTTTGAGGAAAAAATAATACCTTCACAAAAATATCTTGTTGAGAGACAATGCATAGAAGAATCTGTTACCACTGGTAAGCTATCTGAAGCAATATATTTTGTAATAGTGACAAATAGGAACTTTTAAACATGCAAAAGTGTGGCACAGGAGTTAATTTCATTTATAGCCAGGCTATCATCTCATAGATTTAGCTTCAGGTTGCAACAAAGTGCTCTAAAGTTTTCTGGCTACTGAAAAAGAAAAATTGACTAAACACTTGACATCGATGTGCAGCATATTTTAAGTAGAGTTATGTTTATCTTGTTTTATTGATTGTTATGTCATATGCAGTAAAACTGGAGTGTAATAGCACCTGATTAAATAATGAGTGCATTGTGAAGGTAATTAAAGTTGACCTTGGCATCTGATTTAAGTAGTCAGTACTTTTCACTCTTCACTGCCATGCACATTATGGGATCTTCTACTTAATTTTATAAAAGTTTCTTAAAACAAGATATGTGTATATTGGGTTACATGTGGCAAAGGATATGAGAAAGTAACATACCACTTGCAAACAAAAGCAACCAAAAGGTTATGAAAAGTAAATGTGACAACATCAGCTCTATATTAACTTACCTGAAAAATGTTCATAAATAAAGCATCCAAAGGATAGATGTTGATATGCTGAACAGAGGCACAGAGGGATGCTGTCTGGTAGTTAGTGTATAGGACTGAGGCTATGAGCATTTAATGAACTGCTTTGAGGGCTGTAACACCATCAGCATCTTTCTTTTCTATCGTGCTCTAAGTCACGTAGTTAGACAGTGGTCCTGGAATGAGTCTGAAAAAGGTAGGTCCAAAAATACCATGTGGATCAGTGATCTAACCTGGTTAATAAACAGATATAAATAAAGAAACCTGTGTATGCACATTTTATTACCATTTAATAGGCTTATTCATTTTTAGAGTTGAAACTGATCAATAGTGTACATTTGTTGGTTCTACTATGAAACAGTGAAAGACACAACCCTGACCCTCCAACCCACCAAAAAATAATGCTCAAAAAACAGAAGCGAAAACAATCATCTTAAACATTTTTTGAAGGGAGCAAGCCCCCACACCCTCCATGATGAGGTACCACCTGAACTTATATATGCCAACTCCATGGTCACACCAACTTGATGAAGGGAGAAATCTACCTAAAGGAATGAATCTTTACTGGTGCACACTTCAAAATCACATTGGCAATGTTTTTTCCTGATGGCAAATGAACCTCAAGGAATTTCAATTCAGCCAAGTGTAGGGATGCCACATGTGTTTTACTGATGTGATGATTACATACTGCTTTAGTTAAAGTACTGCAAGCTGAGAAGGAGTCTTAAAACTGCGGGACAAATATGTTAGGAATAAGTTGGTTTCAGTTAATCATTAATGCAATTAATGAATCATGTCTTTTTTTGAACCAGGACTGGAGAAAGAAACAAAAACTCAGATCTCAAGGTGAAGAAAAATACATTCCTGGCAAAAACATATTTGTCTTGATAAGTGTAACATATTCACAACTGTTTGTTAATAACAGACTAAATATATTTAAAAATAGATGTGTGTGGAACTTGCCCTTGACTTGTGTTCACTATATGTGTGTAAAAGGCTTATTTACTGGAGCATTTCTCCCCGGGCCTCCGCTGAAAATTGGCTTTGTTCCAAGTTGGACTTTCCCGGTTAACAAATGTTAAATAAATAAATAAAATAACAAATAAAGCTATGACAGGAGTTTTACAAATTATTGTTATTAAGTACTTATGCTGTATGGCAGTTAGGCCATTTTTACACCATGTACTGAAACTAATGGATATATCATGTTTATATAACTTAATTTTATTTCTTAAAGAAGACTTCCAAAACTGGAGAGTGTTAGAATACTGAACTGTGAAGGGATAGGTAGAAAATACATAGCGTGACACTCTCAGAAAATGGATTTCTCAAAGCCCCAACTCACTAGATGACTGCAGTATGAAATGAAAAAAAAATAATACCCTCCAATATATTTACTTACGTGCTTTTCATGAATTTGGTGCTTGCATTGTTCAGAAGTTTTCCCTTTTTAACAGATACCTGTGCAGATTGTACCTGCAAATACTAGTAAGTAAATTACAGCAAAGGTGAAACAATAGGCTCTATATATTACTTGGAAGTTACATTACATAAAGTACTGAGAGGAAATTTTATATCAGACTTCATGTATAGTTCAAAAAAGTTATATGTTATTATCTGAACCTTTTTATGAAAAGTGCTTTATATAATAAAGTGCAAAATCCTAGACAAATATATCTGAGTTGGGCAGGTTCTATGATGAAGAAGGCTAAAACACTGCTGACAGACAGACAGACAGATGACCTCGGATAGCCTAATAGTCTGGGAGACAGATGTTTGTGGCAGGCAATCAGAGCAGGTGGGAGTCTGTCACTGACACTGTTTCAGCCACCCTGTGGAAAGAAGACAGCCTGATTCACAGTTCAGGTGACTCCTGGTGGAAGGTGGTTGGATTTCAAAAGATGCTCAAGACTGATTTATGTGACTGCAACTGCCTAACTGTGGGTTCATTATAATTAAAGACATGTGGAACAATGCATGGGTTTACGGCCAGGCATTTCACTCTGTTATCCAAGAGCATTCATTACATACTGCCCTGGGAAGGCTGTTACATTTAAAGAAAAACAAAATCCCCCAGTAATACACTTAGGATGCTGAAACATCAGTAACTAACTAGTTTCCCATAGATAGCTTTAGTACAAAATGATTGTATTTCTGTGTTTGTCTGCAACACCAGAAATGGCCCCAGCTTAGGACGGGAAGCTGGATGCTTTGATGCACATTTCCCCAGGGATGCAGCAAATGGTTGGAATGCCACTGGTCAGAAAAACAGCATAGAGATACAAAAAAAGAAACAAGGATGTTCCTACATGCCTGAAAACAGAAAAGTACTAAATGCTTCCATCTAACTGGAGAATCTATTTATGTATGACTAAATGTGATGAAATAAAAATGCCAGTAAAACCAGATGAACAGTGACTGCAACAGAAGTGGCACATTATATATTATAAATATCATAGAAAATATAAGGCAATTGGGCCGTGTGGCCCACCTTACTAGTACCCACCCTTAGACCTCACCTCCTTTTGCAAGAAGCAATACAGTTTAGAGTATTGAGGCTTATACATAATCAGGAATAATTCAAACTCATAAATCACTTGGCAATATTGTAAGTAGCCTGGGCAATGGAATTACATTTTGCAGCATTGCAGAAGGCAACAGTGAGCATAATAAGACATTACAAAATGATAATATAACAAGTCTGGGGGAAGGACACGAGCAAATAAGGCAGGTGGAGTGATCCAACAAGATGAAAGGCATCCGTGTAGACTCCGTGTACGTGGTCATAGTATACAGGGAAATTTTCCATGCACAGGAGTCTACACACACGGAAGGAGATGTAAAAGTCCACAAATATGGACATACCTCCCCTGAAATTAGTAGATCACATACATACATGTGCAAAACATAAACTGGGGATGTTTGTAAAAGGAAGGGGATATTTAAAATTAATAATAATTTGTTTTAATAATTTTGGAATGTTTGAGCTATGTGCCAGATTGCGCAAACATGCTTAAGAGAAAAAAAATTAATATAACATCTATAATGCACTTTACACAAATGTATTGTAGGATCCTGCATTGGGTCTGTACAGTAGTGTATCCGTATTGTTATCCAGCTTGCATGGCTAAGAACCATGTAATTTCCAGGCTGTCAGCATGAATATGTATGCAAATGAGGTTCCTTTGTTGAATCGCTGAAAGGAGGAAGCGTGTCCACATATTCCATTTGTGTATATTCCCACTGTGTCACTTTTAGGATGTTTTAGTGCTCGCCATGCATGTTTGCGCTGAGCGCTGCTTAGTGTAGTTGGTTCATGTGAGGAGGCTACCCACACGACAGTGATGATGTAGGCATCTGTCAAGGAAAACTGAATATAGTCAATTAATAATATATTTTTGTATAGGCTATGCTGCGGGACGCTGCACTCAGCACCGCGCTATGTACTTAAAGTAGGGCCTTTAAAATCAGATCATTTTCATCCTAGGCAGGTGAACTGATCATAATTAGCCAATCCCACATAGTGGACCTGCAGCAGAGCTGTATAAAGTATGCATGCACCCTACTTTCTGATTTTCCATCAATACTGTGGACCATTGGAGTAGAGACTTGGGAATTTTAACTGAGATAATGCTAGGGGCTGCTGCAGGTCTGCTACATCTGTATGTGCTAGATACTGAGGTCAATGCTGCTGGTGCTGCTGACAATAAGCCTAGACTGAGAAAGAGAAGAGTGTTCAAGCCCAGGGTAACCTTCCAGGAGCTACATGAGCTGGAGATTGTAGAGCACTACAGGGTGGACAGCGACATATTACAAGAGCTGAGTGAGATCTTCCACCATCAACTCAGAACCCATCCCGGTGGAAACTAAGATATGTGTAGCTCTTAGGATACTAGCTATAGGTACCTTTCAAAGACTAAATGGGGACATGATGGGGGTGTCACAGGCAACTGCATCCAAGATTATCCACCAGTTCCTGAATACTATGCTCCCACATGCCAGTGAGCACATATTTTGTCCTCTTGACCCAGAGGTGAGGGACACCAATATGCAACACTTCTGCCATATAGCACACTACCCTGAAGTACTGGGTGCTATTGATTTCACTCATGTACACATAAAGGCACCACCTGTTGAGGAGGGTAAAATATACGTTAACCACAAGGGATACCACTCCATCAACTGTCAAGTCATGTGCAATCCACAGGGGATTATCTTGAATGTGTGTGCTGGCAACCCTGGTGGTTATCATGACTCCCATATCTGGCACACATCATCAGCTGTACCAAATGTTTGCTGGGGGATATCCCACAGGGCCATTTACTGAGGAATACTGAATACACCCTGGAATCATGGCTGATGACACCCATCAGAAATGCACACACATCCACAGAAGAACCCCATAATGGTGCACATGCACAAAACTAGGAACATCATAGAGCATGTGTTTGGGATTCTGAAGTCATGATTCTGGTGACTCGATATATCTGGTGGAGCCCTGCAGTACTGTCCAGCCACATGTGCACATATGTTCACAGTATGTACGATGATACACATTATGATCCTGCAGAAACAGCTGCAGCAGGATCAGCAAAGGGAAGGGATACACAGCCCCCCACCAGTGCCTAGGTCACCACAGCCACAGTCACAGGAGGACTCAAAGGAGGAACCCCCTGATGATGTCCCTGTAAGTAGATGTAGGCATGCTCAGTATGCCCTCGCTTTGGCTAAGAGGTGACACATAGCACATTCACTGACAACCTAGGGACCTAGGGACTAATATCTTACTCCTACTCACGTACATATATGAAAATTGATGCCAGCTAAATCACACACCCTCTACCTATCCATGTATTCGCTGTGTAATGCTTGCATCAGACAGAGTCAGCCATAAACTACAGTTGTGTCAACTGCTGCACTTGTAACGTAAGTCCATTAATTCCATAACCTACACAGTAGTATAGTGGATTGTTATGTTATGTCATTGTAGCTATGGACCAGGTACATCATGCAGGTAACTATAGTGGGCTATTTGGACAGAAATTTCATCCACATGGGACTACAGACACTCATTCCACTGACATGTCACCATTTGTAGTCAGTAGGCCTCATACATGGAATATTCATGCAGTCCTACTGCAACAGATTACTGGCACTTCATTTAAGGGACATTTTAGAAAGTGAGGTCAAATGATAGACAGACTAGTTTGTGTCCTGGCAGAACATGGGATTTTGTTCCTGCACTCCTCAAAACTGCAGTGTCTCCTTGTAACTGCCATAACAATAAATCATCTATGCTGTATGAGCATTTCATGCAGTTAGTATGCTATACAACATCAGAACAGTAATGTGCAATTTGATCTTGCATATCATATAATGTGTTAATTAACTGAGAATAGCAAAGTACATATTTATGCAAGCAATGGTGTGATAGATGACCCCATGTCTATCAAACAGCATCTGTGGTTCAAAGAACTAAGGCCGTCAGCTTGTGTGATGGTCTGCAGGGTTCTTATCCAGGCATTTGGCATGTTATGGAGTAATACATATTGTTTTACAAACTGTGACTGCGTGTGTACTGCACTAGTATTAACCTATTGCACATATGACTGCCACATTTGCTTCTATGTTGTATTTCCAAACCCTATTTAAAAAGTGATAGATAATATTGAATTAGACAGTATTAGAACTGTAAAGGTTTGGACTTGAAAGCATATATCAGTTTGCATATGTTGAAAATAGATCTAAGTTCCACCTGAAACATGATGTACTTTGACAATATAATAACAGCAATGAATGAAAAAGTGTGCTGTGATGTAATTTACAGAGATTTGTCAGGGCCATACACAAAACACTAATCAATAAACTAGAACAATTAGGCATTGATTTACTCTTGATAAGATGGATAGCTGCATGGCTTATATATATATAGGACATAGCAAGTATCATACTGCGACTGGACAAGTGGAATAATTGGTTACAGTCAGGGTGTCCCACAGGGCACTGTCCTAGGCCCAAACTTGTTCAGATTTCTCTGTATACCTATTTATTTAATTTGAGTTGTTTTACAGTCTATATGCGGATGACTTGAAATTGGGTATACCGATTACATGTGTTACAGATGCAGCATGTCTGCTAAATAACTTGAATAAATTGACCATTTGGTCACAGGAGTAAAATATGCTGATAAATACATAAAAAATTAAGCATATGAGATTTAGAAGACATAAATGAAGGGGTGAACATTACATACAGCACACAGTGATTGAGACTGTACATTCATTTATGGACCTGAGCATATAGGTAGATACAGCTTTGAGTTTTTCTAATCATATCATAATCCTGGTCTGGAGTACAGCTAGCTGAGGACTGGGGTCAGTTTATGGAACAGTAAGTCTCTGATGTAAGCAATGTGCCACTCAGTTGCGCACAAATTAGTAATGGGCAAACAAGCCGAAAATGCCACTGCACATGCCCATACACTTAGTTAAGTAGAGCACAAATCTGTTGCTCCTTGCACCATTTTGTTTAAAAATTTATAAACACACACACACACACATATATATATATATATATATATATATATATATATAAATATATATATATATATATATATATATATATATATATATATATATATATATATATATATATATATATATATATATATATAAAACAGACCAATGACTGATAATGTTATACCTGTGGCTTAAGTAAGGGAAAGGCTTGACAACACTGAACACCCGGGAACTAGTAATGATATGGATGGCCGTAGTAGTAGTGTTTACTCAACTAATTCCCCTAGGTGGAGTCAACGGCTTAAAAACCAATAGGGGAACTCAAATCAGGGTTCTAACCAAGCGGGTTTTCGGAACGAGATGACATTCAGGAATTTTGGGCAGAGAATGAACAACTCAAACTCTTGACACAACGGGAAGAACAATCTTTGATGGTGGTGATAGAGAATGTTCATCAGTCTAGTGATTTTGTTCCACCAGATGAACCATATCCACTGATTATTTACAGTACAACAGGTGACTTTAAAATGTTCAGTTTTACTGATGTTGTTGTACCTAAAGAACTGTACCTTGCAAGCATTTGAATATAGTTGGAACATTGCTAGATTTGAAATTGTTTGTTCGTAAGATTCATTTACATTGTTTATTGGGAAATATGCCTGCCATTAATACAGAATGTCGTGTTTCTAGTATTTTTAACCCACCCTTATACACTTCTTTGATCTGTTTTGAAAGACTGTGTGAAATTGATTTAAGGATAATATCAGAATGGAGGGCATGAATAAATTTAAGTTTTCCAATAGCCAGACTGATGCCTTGAATGTTTTGAGGTTACAGAACATCCGTGTGTTAAAGCCCAATAAGGGTGGGGGTGTGGAATTGATGAGTAATGATGTTTATTATAATAAAATATTGAATATTCTATCTACTGATATTTATGAGAAAGCCTCCATTAATGAATTACATAGGGCTTATCAGCGCATTAATTGAATTACGTGGGGCTTATCAGCGCATTAAGAGCTTGCTGGATGATTTATTTATTGATAGAATGATTGATTTAGACATGTTTAATTTTCTCACAATTCCATCCCCTGTTACACCGGTTATTTTTGGCCTGCCCAAACATCACAAAAATTTGAATAATTCCCCATTCCGTGCCATAGTAGATGGCTGCAACAGCATTACTTATGGCTGTGCAAAAGTGGTTGACTTGAAATTAAGGAAATATCTGTCTAGCCAGTCTCAAATTTGTCATGATTCCTGGCACTTTTTGGAATCCATTAATAATTTAGACTACTGTGAAGATGTTCATTTTTTTAACCATTGATGTGTGTGACCTATACACGGTTATTCCCCAGACTTTAGGGGTATCTTGGGTGAGAGAATTTCTGCATGTGATTGGTGTAGCGGAAGAGGAAGTAAACTTGATTGAGTATCTCCTTGATATTATTTTAGCTAATAATTATATTCTTTTTGGAGGGGATATTTACCTTCATAAATCCGGTATAACCATGGACTCCCCATGTGGGGGGAGCTTTACCAACTGTGTCATGGCGTACTGGGAAATTACGACTCTCTTTAAACACGACATCTTTAAAAAACATGTTATATGTACCTTGACGATATGTTTATATTATTTCAAGGGAACCAAGCTGATGCTGTTGAAATCATGAAGGGGGTTTCTGAATTAACTGATTTTTTTAAAATTTACCCACAAATTCCATATTAACCAAATCAGCTTTTTGGATGTCTTGCTAAGGAAAGATCAAATGAATGGATGTTATATAGTTAAGATTTACCACAAACCAACCTATTCCCATTGTTTTTTACATTTTGAGAGTTCCCACTCATTTTTTCAGAAGTGGTCTGTTGTCAAGGGACAGCTAGTTAGGGCTGCCCGTATGACAACTTTAGATTATGATTATCAAATTGAATGTGATACTCTTAAAGGAATGTTCATCACACAAGGATATCCTTTTGATTTAATCGAAGGGCTGATTGATGAGGTCACTAATAAATGTAAATCAGGTTGGTTTTAGCCCATACTTAATAACGGGACATGTACCTCAATGGAAGAATTGGGAAATTTAGGACAAAATAATGACATTGTGTTGAATAAAAGGAGTACAAATAATTTTTCTTTAACTTTTAGCACAGCCTTTTCCCTTGATGCTTATGATGTGCAATCCATTTTGTGTAAAAACTGGGCATTCCTAATTGATGATGGTAGTCTCAGAAACAAGGTACCTGATACCCCAAAAGTTGTATACAAATGGTGAGCTAATCTTAAAAATGTAGTGGAGAGAAATCAGTCAACAACCACCAGACCTGGAGGGATGTTCAAGTGTGGTTCCTGTAATTATTGCAAACATATAAAGGTCACAAATAAGTTTGTTATTAATATGGTTAATTTTTCCATAAAAGATAGGTGTAATTGTAATAATAACGGTGTTGTCTGTTTGGCTGAGTGCCAACATTGTTCCCAATTTTATATTGGTAAGACTGAACGTCATTTGAAACAGAGAATATATGAACACCAATATAGTATTACAAAAAAAAAAAAGACTTCAAACACTTTGGCTAGACTTATTAATGACCATAATGATCATTTCTTTTTATTTTTAGTTATTGCGCAGGTTAAAGTCTACCCTAGGGGTGGTCCTTGGTCTTTAAAATGTGAACAAAGAGAACTGTGGTGGCATCTTTTAACAAATGCTTAAATGTTTCCTGGATTAAATGAAGTTAGTTCTTTGAAGTGTCTACTTAAATTAAAGTCCCTTGAAAGATGTTAGAATTGGATGAAATATTTTATATATACATTTTTCATCTTTTATTTGTATATATTTTTACAACTATATCATTTGTACACATAATGTTGATTATATATATATATATATATATGAATATAAATATATCTATATATATCTATATATATATATATATATATATATATATATATATATATATATATATATATATATATATATATTCATATTCCTAATTTTACTATTTTAACTAAAGGGATTTTTTTATATAATGTATAAAATATATGAAGTTTTTTATTGTATGTATTGTATATATTGTATAGTATTTATGGTAAGGGGTCAGTTGTTGCTTTAAATTTTGCCTGGGCATAAGCTTAGGTAATGATGATGTCATTGAAGCAGGGTTTTTAAACCCTTGATTAATTCGTTTCTATGTCTGATGAAGGTTGCACATTTTAGTGCTTCCAAAAGTGCTAACAATTACTTGGTTTGTGAATAAATCGTTTTTTGGCTACATCCTTGCCTTTTTCCTTTGTTGCATTTGTCAGTGATGGCTGAGTGGGGGATAGTGGTAAATGCTTTGGCTATGTCCAGATAGGCTGTATGCACAGACTTCCCCTCATCCAGGTCCTAGTTGACAGTCTCAAAGATATTCACCAGGTTTAACAGGCATGATCGCCCTTTGACCAATCCAAACTGTGTAGGGTCAACTGTATAGAGATTGCCTATATCTTTGTTGATAAGGTCCATGACGATTTACCCCAAGGCCTTGCAGATGTGGCTAGTCAGAAGAATAGGTATATAGTTTCTGTGGTCAGAGATGCACCACCTCTGTGCAGGCATATAACAGTGGCTGTTTCCATTCATCTGGGACAAAGCCAGTGGTTACACTATGATTGCAATGAGTTTCCAATGGTGTTAGTACTCCATGTTGGAGCCCATGTAGGACTCAGCCTGCGATGTTATCATGTCCCATAGATGCTGTGTTTTTGTCCACAGAGAGGGCATTTACAACTTCCTCATTGCAGATACAAGATAGGGGACAGGTGGTAGGGATGCCAAGGGGTATGTGTGGTGGGGACAGGGGAGTGATGTTTTCACAGAACCTGCCAACAAGCAGGTTAGCTATGATGACAGGCTCTGTATATGAGGTATCATTAACCATGAGTTCAGCACACAAGTGGGTCTTTCCTTTTGGGTAACAGATGTAAATATACAATACCTTGTGGTTGCCCTTTATGGAGGAAGCTAATTTGGACCCATACTTTGTTTTGGAGGACTTCACAACAAAACTTATTTGCTAGTTTAAGGTGAGGATGGAGTGTTTCCAGTTTAGGGGGGGCTCCCTCCCTCCTACCCATAGAGAACAATGTCTTCCTATTATTGTAAAGCCTGTTACCGGCAGTTGTCCACCAGACAAGTTTGCTTTGCCATGAGGAACTTGTTGTGCTCATGTCAGGTACAGCTGAATCAATGCAGTCATACAGGTGTTTGTCTAATGCACTGGTGTAGATCACGGCATAGTTGCCAGTTACATCTGAGGGAGGAGGTGCAGTGAAGATATCTATACCAACCTATAGGGGATTATAATCTGGATTGATGAATGCCTTTAGTGTATTTGCTGCAAGGGGGGGGGGGGGTTCTGATACCTACTTTGACTAAGACTGATTTGAGATCAGATATCACCTGGGAGGACCTCACAGTGGGGATTCTACAGTGGTCGCCCATATTGATAAGCACCCAATCAATATGTTAGCTCCTCTTGTTGGGGGTTTCAACCAGCTGGTCTAGACCATTGGAGATAATGGCGTTGGGTAATGTTTGGGCAAGTGAGGTTGAGCATGACTGATCTACCTAGTTGGTGGGTAGTAAAAGTCACTCCCCACCATGGTGTCCAGATATAGCGTGATAGAGTCATGTAGACCAGATAAGAAGAGTGGGTGTCCTGATTCATGGAAAGGCTCCTGTAGCTGGCAATGACTTGAACAGGTGCCCCACAAACAGTCAATAGCACCTGAAGTGTATCCATGGAATCATACTGTGTAATCAATGTTAGTGTGTGTGTATCCTTAATGAATATTTATACACTGCCAACATTAGCATTCATGCCTTCAGTTTGAGGTCTGCACATGTGGAAGGAGGTGTAGCCTGGTATGGCTGTGTTGCTCACTACAGCCTTGAACCAGGTGTTTGTGACTGCACAAAAGTCTTTGTGTTCCAAGGTGAGGACAGCTTCCAGTGAGTGCAGATTCCTGTTGACACTCTTAACATTTAGCAGCATAACATTGAGGTTGTTTGTACATGGGGTGTTTACATTGGAAGATTTGTCCTTGAGACACCACCTAAAAAGGCACTATGGAGGTGGCAATAGTCTTGGCCAGTATCAGAAATCCAAGGGGTGACAGATGAAGAACATCTGTAACAAACCATTGAGGTCTGCTGAGCATGTCATCCCAGGTTGACAGATAGTGGATCCCCTTAGACTGACACCAGATGCTAAGCCTATTATTGAAGTCAATCATGTTCTGTTTATCTTGAAGCATCGTCCTAGCTGAAAGTAAAATCCAGCTGATGGCCAAGGGCATACCTACCTGAGACACATAGTGCAAGACCTCAGTCATGTCTGTCATCACACAATCTGGAGAAGTATGTGTCAAGTCTTACACAACAACAGGAACTATGATCAAACCTCTCAACCATATTGAATTCCTTGTTTTTTTTTACTAGTTTTGAGGTCAAAATAATGGGGTGCCACGAATTTCTGAGTCGCCCCATTAATTTCCGAATTTGCTGAATTTTTTTCAAACATTTTTTTTTTGTGAATTTGTGCTGATGTCATCACGCACAGGGGGCATGAGCAATGACATCAGCTTCATGAGCAGACTGCCAGCCTGTCGGAATCTGGCTGAGGGCTGGAAGGGGTGTGTATTAACTATTTGACTTTGACTGCTTATTTCTGCATGGCATCGGCAACGTGCATCTCCTCTCCATTCTGTCTGCAAGGTGAGTTTGCAGTTCGATCTGTGCATGCTCCTGTCCACAGTAAGTGGAATGAGAAGTGCAGAGGTGCTGTTTGCAAGGTTCATATGTTTACTAGTTCTGCTGATCTTGTTAATATGCTGTCTCTAGCCCAGAAGCTGAGGGGTGTGTGCACTACTTTAATTTGTTAAATCTAGTCCATAGGCGGTATGTGTATTTCTGTACAGCAGAATTCACTGTGTCTCTTTTCTGAGGTGACACACCGTTTTATGTTTACTATATCTACCGATCTTGTTAATATGCTGTCTCTAGTCCAGAGGCTGAGGTACGTAAGTGCCGTTTTATGTATATGTACTACTTCTGGTGTTTGTGTGTGTGTGTGTGTGTGTGTGTGTGTGTGTGTGTGTGTGTGTGTGTGTGTGCGTGTGTGTGCGTGTGTGTGTGTGTGTGTGTGTGTGTGTGTGTATCTGGTGGTTAGGGTTTCTCAGGCTCAAACCCTGTCCCTTAGGTACAAGAAGCAAAAGCTTGAGTTCACTACCCCTAACCACCACTTCTGACTGAAGGAGTTATAGCTCTCAACTATATAAATTTTCACAAAATGTCTGGAATGTTAGGCTCATACTTTTGGTCTGCTCCTCTCAAAATTTGGATGGTACAGTGGTAGTGTTGTTGCCTTACAACTAGAGGTTCTCTGATTTGATTCTTGCCTGAATTGCCTTCTGTGTGGAGTCTGCATGTCCTCCGTGTGCCTGTGTGCATTTCCTCTGGGTGCTCTGGTTTCCTCCTATGACACAACGGCATACATCTGGAGCATTTCTCCCTGGGCCTCTGCTGAAAATATACTTCATTGTATGTCAGAGTTTCCCAGTAAACAAATGTTAAATAGAAATAAAATATTATGTTTTTTTGGCAAATCAGTGAGAATTGAATTCACTAAATAATGATAGCCATTTCAGGAAACACATGGTAACACAATATTTTATTCTAGCAACTTTTGTAAGATTTTATTTTATTTAGTTATTTGACATTTACTAACCGGGTTAGTCTGGCTGGGCAAAAAGCCCCTTTACAGCAAAGACCCAAGGAGAAAAGCTCCAGTCATAAGCAAGTAAAAAGCATTTATACATCTACAACTTATTATTAAAGAAAAAAAAAGAAAACAAGTACAGAATCAGATTTCAACGTGTACAAAGTATGATGGAGCATAAGCAACTCAAGACTTTTTACAAAGATTTAAACAGTAGCATAAGCAAACAGATTGTGAGCTTGAATTACAGCATTAGCAAAAAGTAAACCAGGTTTATACAAGATTATACAAGTAATGTTTAAAATGCGTCCCCAGTTTTGGGCCTTTGTCCCCCCCCTATAAATTTTGGCTTTTTCCTAATTTCTTGTGCTGCACAGTTCTTCAGGGAAAGAGAAGATTAGTGCTGCTTATATAAAGTTTACTTGCATTGTTAGTAGCACAAGTACTATACTTGCTTTTGCTGCAGAAGGCTGTGGGTTCTACTCCCACAGTATGTAGATGGATTGCTGATACTGTACTATGTTGTACTTTTAAAGGGGGTGGATGCTGCAGTCCTGAGAATGTCCTCCTTTGGTGGAGATACCTAGTAACTATGAACCTATCAGTTTGCCATCCATTCCCTATTGAAATATTACTAGCTTATCATTTTTAATGTAACATAGGCAATTTATTCTTCAAGGGCAACAGGCACTTGTAGAGAAAACGAAATATAAAGTTGTTTCCTAGTAGCGACCTCTTCGTTAGTTACAGATCTCTTTAATGTGTAATTATTTAGATAACCTTTACTTCTGCAGAGATTATGCATATTTACTGCTACTGGTGGATTATGGAAATGTTCTGAATTGGGCATTTTGTCATTATTGGCTCATGCATTTTTTCATTACTTATTGGAAAAATGTTCAAAACAATACATTTAAAACACACTCTAACAAGTGTGCTGCATTATACAAAGAATATAATTTAATACAGTCAGGAAGGTTTATCAAATAACATGCGTGTTTCATGTGCAAAGGGCCTATGATTTGAAAACAGCCCAAAGGTAATCTTTATCCACCACTGGCCAGATGCAGTTTCTTTGAATGTGAGTTTCAAGGGCAGAGAATTTTTAATGCTAAGTCTGTTTTAATTGTGAGACTGTATTGCTTTGTCTAGCAGATGTCTATTAGTGTTTGTGCTATAAAATGTAAAATAAAATCCAAGTAATCATTGTAGAAGTAAAGCATAGGTTCATAGGTTCATAGGTAGGTACTAGGCTATCTGCCCGAGGGCATTTATAAGCCTAGCCAGAGTGTGTCGGCTTTCGCTGCCCCATTGATTAATTAACTGATCCTCTGTCAAGCAAAGCCAATGAAGTGATCCCAGGGGTGTATTTTCTGTTACCCATCCACTCGTCAAGGTTTCTCTTGAAGAGTGTTAGTGAGGGGCTCTGCCTGATGTAATTTGTAATTTTGTTCCAAAGCATGGGGAGTCTCTGTGACAGGAATCTATCCCTCCAGCATGTTCTATTTCTTGTTGTGATGAGGTTTAGCTCACTGGAGTGCGTGGCTCACAGTGACTTGGATTTCTTTAGGTGGAGCATGTCCATCAATTCTGAGTTAGATATGGCTTTGTAAGTCAGGCAGAGATCACCTCTGAGTAAGCAATATGCCACTGAGTACAGCCAGAGTTTTTTCAGTTGGGCTGCATAGGACATATGGTTGAGACCAGTAATCCTCTTGGTGAGATACTTTTGTGGTCTTTCTAGCTGTTGGAAGTGTCTTGTGAGGTACATCCCAAATGGGGCATTGTACACTATGATGGGTCTAATGAGTGACAAGTAGAGGGGCACTATAACCTTTTTATTTCTAGATGTGAACCCTTTAGTAATTAGATGGGCCACATAGAAGGATTTCCTAACTACTTTGGCAATATGATTGTCAAAGGAGAGATTACTATCTACCTGGTTCCCCAGATCTCTTATTACCTCTTCTGTATTAAGGGAGCTGCCACCTATGGGGTAATTTGTGGGTGTTTTGTTTTTCCCAAACGGGATGACTATTCATTTTTTGGCATTTAGCTTGAGGCCATGACTTTGACACCAGGTGTCCATCTCAGTGAGGCCCTTTTGGAGGATGTCCATGTCAGCCGGAGAGTCAATTATGGCTCCCAGTTTGCAGTCATCAGTGAACTTGGTTAGCCATAGTCCTCCTGTGTTTGCCTGTACTTCTGAGAAGTATATGTTGAACAGTAGGGGTCCCAGGATCAAGCCTTGTAGGACGTCACTTGTGACTGGTTTAGAGTCAGACCTGGAGCCCACTATTCTTACCGTGTGAGTTCTGTCTGTAAGCCAGTTGGCAACCCATCTCATGATGTAGGGGTTTATGTTCAGGCTGGTGAGTTTTTCTGTAATACCCAAGTGGAGAATGGTGTTGAAAGCCTTGGCAAGGTCAAGGTAAGCTGTGTGAACCACATTTCCCTCATCTATGGCCTTGGTGACTGTCTTGAAGAAGTCAACCAGGTTTAGTAGGCATGATCTGCCCTTAACAAAGCCGAAGTGGGTCAGTTCAAGTGTTTGCAGGTTCCCAATGTCTTTGTTAATGAGTTCCATGATGATGCACTCCATAGCCTTGCAGACCAGGCTTGTTAGGCTTATGGGGCGATAGTTACCAGGGTCAGTTGTGGCACCTCCTTTGTGGAAAGGAATAACCATTGCTGTGCGCCATTCTATGGGCATGCAGCCTGTGGAGAGGCTGAGGTTGAACAGCGTGTTTAGGTGGGGGGTTAGTTTGTTCTGTAGTTCATGCAAGAAGCAGCCTGGGCCACCATCTGGTCCCACTGACACTATGTTTTTGGCTTTTGAAAGGGCTGTTTTCAACTGTGCATCTGTAATTTTTGGGACACTACACTTTTCCGGTATTGTTGTGGGCCCTTTTGGAGGTGAGAGGGGGGTGAAGTTTGCGCTGAATCTATCTGCCAGGATGTTGGCAATATCAGTAGGTTCAGTATATTTTGTACTATTTTGCACTAGTTCAGTGCATATCTGCAAGTTGCCACTTAGATTCTTAACATAGCTAAAGAAGGCTTTGTGGTTAACTTTTGAATCCTTGGCTGTTTTTCTTTTGAAATTAGCCTTGAATGATTTCATGAGGGACCTCAGTTTCTTACTGATACTAATCAGGGATGTCTTTCCTTCTTGGGATTTCCTTTTTTTTCTGAACTAGTTTCCTCCTTCTATTGTATTGCCTGTTTATTGCAGGGATCCATCAAACTGGTTTCCTTCTGTTAGAGGAGTGAGTCTTGGTTTTGCTTGGGATGGCACAATCCATGCATCCTTGTAGGTGCTCATAGAGTGCATTTGTAAAGGTTTCTGCATCCTGGGCAGCATTATCTTTTAGAGTGGGGGATGTGAAACTTACCACCTCTGCCTTAAGTAAGGTGAAGTTTGCTTTAGAAAAGTTTTTTACTGTGGTTTCCTTAGTTGGGGGTGGTGGTGGGGTGTGGACATCCAGAGTGATTAGTTTATGGTCTGATCTAACTAGTGACGGGTTGATCTCCGGTGTGGAACACCTGTCGCCCATGTTGGTGATGACCAGGTCCAATATGTTTTCACCTCTGGTAGGGGAGTTTACCAGCTGATCCAGGGCGTTTGAGCTGATGAATTCCAGGTAGCGCTGGGCCTGGAAATTTGTACTCAAGTAGTTTTCCCAGTGAATGGTAGGGAAATTGAAATCACAGAACAGTAAAAGAGGACCAAGCCAGGAACAAACTGCTGCCCAAAAGCGACAGGATCCAGATGTCACTAATGAAGTGAAAATGACTGAAAATAGTCAAAACACTTTATTGCAACCAAAAAACAAGTGACAGGAATCTATCCCTCCAGTATTGGTTGCAATAAAGTGTTTTGACTATTTTCAGTCGTTTTCGCTTCATTGGTGATATCCGGGTCCTGTGGCTTTTGGGAAGCAGTTTGTAATTGAAATCGCCCAATATCAGGGTGTTTGGTAGGACCTTCATGTTTTCCAGTGTCTCCAGAAAGGTGGAGTGGTGGTCCTGGGTCATGGAGGGTGATCTGTAGCAGGCCACAATTTGCATGGCAGATTTGCCCAATGTTAGTTGCACATGGAGGATCTCAGAGGTATCATGCTGCGCCACTAACCTGGAGGTGTAGGCATCCTTGATGAATACGGATAAACCCCCTCCTATTGTGTTTCGGTCCATGTTCTGTGGCCGAAACATGTGGTATGAGTTGTAGCCCGGTAGTGCTGGGGTGCTCTCTGGAGTCTTGAACCAGGTTTCAGTTACTGCACAGATGTCGACCTTCTCCATACTGAGGAGTGCTTTGAGCACATGCATTTTGAGATTTAAACTCCTGGTGTTGACTAGCATAACCCTCAGTTTTTTGTTAATTGTGCTGTTTACGGAGGTGGGTTTGACTTTTGAGCCTTGCCTAAAAAAGGCATTATGGGGGCAGCAAGAGCCTTGGCCAGTATTCGAAAGCCTAGGGATTACAGGTGCAAGCTGTCTCCTGTGAAGCAACGTGGCTTGTAGAGCATGTCATCCCAGGCTGACAGACACTGGATCCCCTTTGAATGACACCAGAAGCTTAGCCAATTGTTGAAATTGATATTTTTTTCTTTATACTGAGGTATCATTCTTGGTGAGGGCAGGATGCTACTCAGGATCAGGGCATACCAGCCTGGGCTACATGATCAGAGAGCTCTTCCATGTCTCTTTTCATGTAGTCCCGGGAGGTATGTCTCAGGTCATTCTCACCAACATGAACAATGACAGTCATATTTGTACTTGTTCTGGAGTGACCTGAATGTTTGTGTTATGTGGCAGATTCTGGGTCCTGACAGGCAGCTAATAGTAACTTTTTGCTTGTCCAGCCTAGTGAGTGGGACTTCAGTGTGCCTGACTATAGAGTCACCTATTACTAGTGTGAGGTATGTTATTTTGCCTTAAGGGCTGTGATTGTGTGGCACACTGATTTTGTGTTTTATATGTTGTCTGGTTTGTGACGGGAAGTGCAGGTTATTTGGGTGTCTGCTTTGGAGGTCTCTGATGCTTTTGCAGGTTTTTATTTAGAGCCTCTGAGTATGATTTTGTGTATTTATGTGTATTTTTTGCTAGTGCTGTTTTAGTAGGTCTGTGTGCGGCTGGAGTTGTGGTGCAAGCGTTAACCTTCTTCTCTTGACTGTCTGTTCCAGTCTTGGGTGGAGACAGCTTAGGTTCCAGTTTGAGTGTATAATTGCATCTCTCGCATATGTTAGTGTTTTGTGGTAGTAGGAGAGGGTTGTCTGTGTACATGAGGCAGTTGTAACATTGCCTCAGGATACCCAGATTCACCAGCTGGACTGAAGAATGAACCTGAAGTTGCCCTTTGGTCATGCCTGAATAGTAGGGCGAGCTGCTTAGTCGCTTGGTTGGTGAGGGGTGAATAAAGAGTCTTGCCCTGCTGGGCAATCAGTGTCAGGGTATATTAGTGCTTGCTATTAGGTCTGAGGAAGTTCTGGGCTGTAAGATGCTTTTTGAGTGCTTAGGTTGAGAGTTAGACTAGTTTCAAGGGAAAACTTAAGAGGAGACTTAGTGGAGCCAGGAATAATTTAACCGTAGCTTACTGGGACTTCCCGGTGCACAAAACTGTGCAAACACATTTTTTATGGTAGGGAAATGAAAGAGATAGAAATTAGCCCAAAATGGCCAATAAACCACTCCTCCAGGGACAGATAGGTTGCTCAAAGCTCCCCTCTCTCACAGGTGAACAGAGAAACTTCCTTCTATCCAAGTAAGGTATGGACAACTCAGAAACTAGTATCACAGCCCTGAATTCAGCACTAGCCTGAAAACTGGACTATACTAGCTTAGAAAGGCAGGAAACAAGGATTTTTTTTTTGTTTTTTTCGAAAAGATAAGGCAAAAACAGTAAAAAAATACACTCAAAACAGCTCTAAATGACTACAAACGATAAAAAGGCTACCACACTGTAGTGTGCAGCCTACAACAGTTAAACAAATTATTTAAACAAAAATACAACTTTTTAAAAGTGCGGGTAGTCAAATAAGTACAATATGTGAAAAAAACAAGCTTTTAAATCACAATAAATGCTGGAAAATCTGCGTTTAGGCAGAAAACAGTTAAGTGCAGCAAGAAAGTAGAGAAAATTGATACTTAATCACTCCAACGTCTCTATCCTAAGCTAGAAGGTTTGTATCAGTTTAAGGCTTTCTAGTGCTACCAGTAGGTTAGTTACAGGAAAGATGGGAAACAAGCGCAGATGTGGTCTTTTAAACCAGAAAGTTTAAAGAGATGGACAGACTGTCCAAATGGTCAATAAACTACAATTTCTGGGCCAAGAACCACTCCTCTCATGGTAGACAGGCTACCTAGTGCTTACCACAACCACTAATAAGCTAGAAGGCTTTCCTCCAACACAGAAAGGCTTGTGGGGCTCGGAAGCTTACCAACAGTCCTGGATACAGCAACTCTGTATCCGGACTAGGCTAGTTACAGGAAAGGTGGGAAACAAGCGCAAGTGTGACTTTTAAAAAAGAACATTGAAAGAGATGGAAAAAACTGCCCAAATGTCCACATGCACATTTCAGTGTTTATGGTAAATGGGGAAACATATCCAAGTAATTGGGGATCGGAATGGCTGCAGAGGGACTCTGGGCTGGTGCCATATTTTGGTTGTCTGTTCATCAGTTTGCATTTGAAAGTTTGTATCCACAATTCCATTGTAGTGGGTGTGGTTACATAATTATGTATGCAAAATTTATATTAATCAGCCTTTAGATATGCACCTATTTTTCATGGGCCTTTGTCCGGATTTTTTATGTTTCCAGGTTGAGAGGTATGACTATGATCTAATCATTACGGTACCTGTTGTTGACAGATTTGACTTTATGTAAAATATGCTCTATCCAGGCACCTCACAGACAGCTGACCATGACCTTTACCTTATCTAGCCTGGTGAGGGGACGGCAATGTGACCCATGATGTAATCACCTATGACTATGAATTCAAGTTTTGTGGTAAGAGTTTGACCAGTGACGCAGTGGTGAATTAGCTATTATGTGTACTGTGTTTTGCACAGGTACTATTATGTGTAGTGTGCTTGCATTGCTCTTTGTTAGGTGTCTGATGATTAGATATGCTTCTTGTATGGACCTCTGCATATATAGGTATGTGTGATGTGGGTTTGGGTGAAATAGGAGGTACGGTGAGCATGATGGCACCACCCTCATTGTCATATGTACTTTCAGGTATGTGAGAGAGCATGGATACAAGGTTTTTAATGTCGATGCATCTCACACAGGTTGTATTTGTGTGGAGTAGGAGTAGAGGTTTGGGGATGCTGTCCACATCTCTGCAACAGTCAGGAATAGTGCCATTAGCAATATATTATTGATTGTGTATATGTCACAACATGCCATGGTTAGGCAGTGGCCTGACAGATGTTTACATGTAACATGTTATTACATTTATGGTGTCATCCTAAGGAAAAACAGTACCTGACAGTGTGGGATGGCATGATAGCTTGAGTACACTGCTTTGCCATGCTTGTGTCATTCGAATGAACTATAATCCTGTTGTTAGGCATGGTCAGAAAAGCATGCTTACAAATGTGACAGTGTACATCCTCAGCAAAGTAAGGGTCATGCTGCTACACCATTGGGGTTCACAGCCTCAAACACACTGTCTGCAGGCACTCTTTGCAGTGTGGATGTGCATGCACCTTTGCATTGAAGATATGAATGCACTCTTTGCAGTGAAGATGTGCATGCACTCTTTGCATTGAAGATGTGCATGCACTCTTTGCATTGAAGATGTGCATGCATTCTTTGCATTGAAGATGTGCATGCACTCTTTGCATTGAAGATGTGCATGCACTCTTTGCAGTGCGGATGTTCATGCACCTTTGCATTGAAGATGTGCATGCACTCTTTGCAGTGCAGATGTGCATGCACAGACAACTTGTCCAACTTTGCTGTCATTACATTAACCTTGCAAGTCTACAGTGTCAGTATAACTACAGCAAATGTATGTTGTGTTAAATGATTTTGGAACATAGTTTAGTGTTTTGGGTGCAAAGATGTGCAGTACGACATACCTAGGACATGTGGGAGGGACAGAAATATCGCCCAAAGGTGGCCACCCATCTGCAGTAGGCCTCACATCCATGTCACAGAGATCATCATCATTATGCTGTTGAAAGCCAGGCTGCATGAATTGCTGTGATACTGCTACCTAACATGGATCACTGGCACTGTGGAGCTTGATGGAGCAACCGTGGACATCTATGTCACCTGAGACTTAACCTTACATTGTGATGCAGCAGCTGTGCTCCTAATCACCATCAGGTCGGTACCCTAGTCAAATGCTATGAGCCTTGGAACCCAATTCATAATACATGTAAATGTGAAATGATTGGCCTGCATGCTAATTAAGGTATCTTTGTCTGAATGTGATATTGGTGTCTGAGTGTTTAAGTGTACACACCCAAGCTCAGTGCTAGCCTTATGTGTCTGTATGTTGGACAGCTGTGAGCCATACATGGTAGAGCTGAGAGTTCATCGACTCTGCCCCTGAATGTGTGAACTGGCTCTGTCACCAGGAGTTACACTGGGACCTCCATGCCCAAGGTCAGATGCTGTGCTACTACCCGAGAGTGACTACTGTCTGCTGGGAATGTGTCCTCCATAGTACCACCCAGGACCATGAGCCAATGGCTTGCCACATCTTGGTGTGGACAGCACACTCCTCTCTGGAGAGCTGGATTTACTACCATGATGGGAGCATGATTGTGCATGGCCATGTTGACTCAGCAGATGTAGTTGCTGATGTACATCCATGAGGTTGATGCTCAACACCAACCAGATGTTCCATCACAGACAATGTGCATTCCAAGACAGATAGTGTGTCTCAGACCAGCATCTTTCCAATGTATCAGTGAACCGATCCAGGGTATCAGCAATCTGGTGGATACAGTTACAGATGTTAGACTGTACTGCATGCATAACCCTGAGCATTCATCTGGAGTTCCTTTCTGAATATGCCTGTGCCTCCATGATGGCTCTAAACATATGCTGAGTAACACAAGATGAGACACCTGCAACAGGTGGTGGAGGGACAATACTTTCTTATGAGCACCCCTATCAATCCGCCTGTGTGGAACCTTGCCAACTGTCTGGCTATGGCCAGTGTCAACAGTCACTGAAGCCACAGTAGCCACACTTCTAAGTTCAATGTCCCCACCCTCTGACTGTCCAATATCTGTAACCACGGGTGACTGGGTATGTGTAGGCATACAGCATGTGCACGGTGATAATGAGGCCAGAAGAGGGATGTCAACCTCTGTGTCAAATTCAGCCCCTGATGAAGATCAGACCATGTGTATGTACCTTTAAGAAGCATTTCTGGATGTAGCACGAGCATATAAATACTGAGCACGTGCAGGTAGCAGAGCCAGTTTGAGACAACAACCAGGGTGTTAACATGTATGAGTGCGGTAGTCAGTCTCTTTATAAGTTTATTTAAGTTTACATTACAAAGCCTCATTTCTGATGTATTTGTGTGTACAAATGTTTGTTTGGTTTATCCTGACAAGACGAGTGACATGGGGTCAGAACCGGGATTAGAAGAGCTACTTCTATGAGCCATGAAGTGCATAGTTGAAGGTGAAGGCAGACTAAGCAGGTGAAACGGAGCTCAGACAAGCAAAAAAAAAAGGGCCAGAAACAAGTTAAAGGTAAAGAAAAGGTAAAGGTAAAGTGCACAAATGATTTATTTGGCAAAGAAAATGAAACAGCACATTTATAAGGTACAAAATGCATTATTAATCAGAGTAGCACAAAAATTTATTATTAAGCAAATGAAAGGTACAAACCACATTATTAATTAAACAAAATGTTCAAAACCATGATATTTGATAAAACTAGCAAAACTATTCATATGGGTCTCAGAATGACCTTTGGTTTGTACAACGAGCATAATTAAAGAAAAACGGACACAAGAAAAGAATAACATGCACGATAAGAGATTAAAAGGGCATAATGAGTACAATAAAAGGACAAATTGAGCTTGAAGAGCAAGGTGACTCCATGCTTTTTTGTTTGGGCACAAACTGCTATTTCACATTGACCAAAGCCATTCAAAGGATAACTGGAGATTATCGAAGTATCTCAGAGGGTGCAAAGTGTTTGCAGAGTGTGTGCTCTATTATAGTGCAATTATTTCAAAGAAATTGCTGTGTGTAAAGTACAGTTGAAGTACAGCCATTTTGAAAAGTTTCTTGTGCTGTTTACATTTATTCACAGAAAGCCATCATTTCAGAGTGTTTCTTGCACTGTGCAGAGTTATTTCACAAAGTACAGCCATTCTGAAAGATTCTTGGCTGTGTATGGTTTATTTGTAAAGTGCATTCATCTCGAAGTGTTTTTTACTCTGAGCTTTTTCTGCTGTGTACAGTTTATTCGCAAAGTACAGTCATTTCAAAGTATTTCTTACACTGATAAGGAATGGTTTCATAAAGTACAGTGATTTCAGAGTGTTCTTGTGCTACAGAGATTTATTTGGCAAAGTATAGTTATTTCAAAATGTTTGCTGTGCTATTGGGCATAATTACAAATACTTGAATAAAGTTCTGGCATATATTTATGTGTGCATGTTCGTACTTAATTCCAAGCACCTTCACTACTGTGTGTTGTTATGGCAGAGACATTTCACAGACCAGGTCCGCTTGTGTTTGATCATAATATAGCAGGGAACTGGAGAGTATTCAAATAGGAATACGACATTTTCATACACTCATTATTTAAAGAAAACGATACTCTGAACTACGACTATTTTAGCTAATATGACTTAAGAAGTCACTATTTATATATTAACTCACTTTTCATTGAACTTTATGAAACTTATGTTGTTCAATTGCTCAAATCAGTTGTATTCATTGAATAATTGAATAATTGATCTTTTGGAGGGAAACTGTGGGATATATAAGTAGTTTCATATTTTAACTGCATGTATATTGATAAAGTTGATGACAAAAACGTTGTGAGAGCGTTCTATTGCTTTTCTATTGCTGCACTTTGTGGATCATTCAATAAACTGTTGGTTTCGTATCCAAAGGACTGGATCTATTTGCGCTTGTGGACTGTGACGCTCTGTTTTTGGTTTTAGTTTGTTTTGGCGCCACTTGCTCTTATCTTCATTTTTTGGTTTTGCTTCATGGAGCTCTCTTCAAGTGCAGATCCTGGTCCCAGAGGGTCCGAGACTGGTGAAATTCGCAAGTTGGTTGGGCAGCTCACCCAGCTAATAAGCCTGCTTACTCCGCTCAGCCAATCCATGGCCACGTTCATCTCAGCGTCGCTCATACCAGGAAATCAGCAGGCTCAACCAGATGCACCACAGCATAATGCTCGAGACACTAGTAACACAGTTCTTAATCAGAACGAAATGTTATCATTGGATGAATCTAATTTGGATGGTTTCCCTCACATCACTAGGGAGGACGTTCAGGATAATTCCAATGTGAGAACAGAAACGCATGCACAACGGAATCATCCCAGAAGGTCACCGACTAGCGTTAGCAGCGTTTCAGGTACTGGCAAGCTTGTTACACGTATTTTAAATACAAAATACGACTTTAAACAACCATTAGTTCCAACGCTGAACAAAAAGAGTTATAATGCCATGTTAGAAGATCTGGACTTTTACTTGTATAAATACAAGCTTTTGGACATGGACAATAGCTATTTAAAATATTGTTTATCCATCAACATTGTCCCAAAAGGGCTTAGGGTATGCAAATACCCTAACCATGTTATTGAAGGCACAGCCTTTCATGATGAATTAATTACTGTTTTTGATAACTATGGTTATGGAATTATGAGGGCTATCATAAGGAACAATGAGAATGAAATGGAAAAATTGCAAAGAGGTATTGATAAAATTAATAAAGCTGTTATAGAAGATTTGATGTACACAGTGGATAGTGAAAGAGAGAAATACCACAAACTCTTAAAGAATTTAGAATTAAAATGTAAAGATATACATACTAGAAAGTTGGGTAAAATAACAGAGATGTAAATGAGTACAAAGGTAAAGTACATTATCCCAAACCTAGAAATGTATACAGAAAGGATTTTGGGAAATGGGGAGAAAAACAAGATGAGGAAGTGTATTACATTAACGACAATGACAACATAGGACAACTGCCTTCAGAAGAAGAGTTTCCTGTTCTTAGGTCTGAAAGGTTAATGGAAAAAGGGAAAGCTACATATAACTCAAAAAACTACAGGGGCAGGGAGTGGCAGTCACCCCCAAGAAAAGAACGCAACTGGAACTAAATAAAAATGGTTCACCATCTAATATTAGCAAGGATTCACATACATGGTCTTTTGGTGGTTTTAATATTTTTAACTACACTAACATTCAATTAAATACAGCATGGTTCCAGCTGTTCTCCAAAGGGTTCACTTTTATTCCTAATAAAGGAACCGACATTTTTAAACTTTTAATTGATATTAAACTTTTTATTAGGAAGAAGAATTTGCAGCTAATGTTCAAACAGACTAATACAGGTTTTAACACAGAAAGTTTAAAAAGAAAAAGTTTGTATAATCCACCCATTCACCCACAATTGAAGAATTTTGAAAACAAGGTGGAGAATGAAATTAGGATGGGATTATTTCATCAAAAAATGCATTCCAATCTAACACAAGCTGAGAACCTTGTTCTCAAGGAAGTTTGTAACAACAAAAGTCTAAGGGTCATGAAACCAGACAAGGGTGGGGGCATAGTGTTAATGGACACAATTGTTTATGAAGGGAAGATGATGGATATACTCAATGATACTGACAAATACACTATAGCCTCCATTAATGAAATCAACATAGCTAACCAAAAAATTCACACTATTTTATATGGCATGCTGCTAGAAGGCTCCATAGACAAAGACACTTTTCATTACTTGTCAGTAGAAAAACCCAAAGTCCCATGTATCTTTGGAATCCCCAAAGTACATAAAAACAACTTAGACCCCCCTTTAAGACCCATTGTCTCTGCTGATGGGTCAGTTACAGCACCTTTAGCAAAATATGTTGACTCGAAGACTAAAGGCATATTGGATTTTAACACAGCTGTTTGGAAAGATTCTTGGGATTTTTTAAGAAGGTTGAAAAAAGAATTATACTCAGATAATGTAACTTTTGCCACTATGGATGTTATTGACCTTTTTACGAGCATCCCGCATGACACAGGTATGTCATGGTTTGAGGAAATTTTAGTGTAAAGTAAAAAGTTGACTCACACTGAGTTTAGAAATGTTTTGACATTTATGGAGATTATATTAAAAAACAATTTCATTTATTTTCAAGGAGAATATTTCAGGCAAGTTAGGGGTGTGGCGATGGGCGCCCATTGTGCCATCATATATGCCAACACCATCATGACATATTGGGAGATGAAATTTCTTCAGACATCACCCCATTCTGCTAATTGTGTACTATATTCCAGATTCTTGGATGATTTATGTTTTATCTGGAATGGTAATGCAGAAAGTTTTAACAATTTTAAACAACACCTGAACTGCACCTCCAGTTTTTTAAAATTCACATCTGACTACAATGAAAATGAACTTCATTTTTTAGATGTAAAAATCAGTAAAAGTAATGGTAATTTTACCTCTAGAATTTATAGGAAAGAAACATTCTCAAATTCCTATTTGCACTTTTCCAGTTGTCACCCCTTTCATCAAAAGAAGGGGGTTGTAAAAGGACAACTGGTACGTGCAAGTCGTATGACTTCTGACAATTCAGCATTTCTTGAAGAAGTAGAATTCCTAAGGGAACTGTTTTATAAAAGGGCGTATCCACCTGACCTTTTCAACTCAGTCTTAGAAGAAGTGATAGAAAACAGAAAGGACAGGTTTGCACCAGTCTTGGGTAAACCTGAATTTGAAAAGAATTCAAATAACACAAACACCTATACTGGTGAATATGACCCAGGATTAATATCCACATTTGATGGGAATTCAAACTTAATTAGAAAGATTTTTCAGAGGGAATGGAAAAACTTTTCAAAGATTTCTGACTTAGAAGGCATTTTTGATAACGAACTCACCTGCACATACAGAAAGGGTAAAACCATTAAAAATATTGTAGAGAACAGGTCCATGGTGAAAGATCAGAATTCATTAAGTAGAACAAAGAAAAAAGGTTTATTTAAATGTGGCAGGTGTAGGTATTGTGCATACCTAACATGCAGTGAACATATATTCTTGAAAGCTAGAAAAAAGAAATTATATTTGAATATGTTTGCAAATTGTGACACGAAGGGCATTATTTATATTGCTACTTGCACAAAATGTGAGTCATTTTATATAGGCAAAAGCGAGAGAAAGCTTAAACAAAGGATATATGAGCACTTATATGATATGAATGTTAAAAAAGACACTAATGCACTTTACAAACACTCACTAAAATGTTGTACTCAAAGTTTTGAGTTCTTTGTACTAGATGTGATACCTGTTAATCCAAGGGGTGGCATGTGGGAAACCCAGATTGAATACAGAGAATTATACTGGCAAGTGATTTTAGACGCAGGAAAAAGTCCAGGGTTCAATGAGATGCTTTCCCTCAAACCAGTATTAAAACTAAGAGCTGCAAAATTGTAGGTGTCACCTACCATGTTTTATTAAAAATTATTTATTAAATATTTATTAACAATATTTATTAAACAATATTTATCAACAAAATTAATTTTATCATTAATGTATTTATATAAATTTCATTTACTAGTTATTTTATTAATATTTTAAGCACTTTAAGTATTAAAACACACAAATTTTATGTAATTGTTATTCTGGATTTAATCACTAGATGGTGCTATTACCTTTAGAATGGTTGCTTTCCTATGTTTATGGTGATTTTATTTCATTTTATTCTATTCATTGTATATAAAGATTGTACATACTTCATTACACTCATTATTTAAAGAAAACGATACTCTGAACTACGACTATTTTAGCTAATATGACTTAAGAAGTCACTATTTATGTATTAACTCACTTTTCATTGAACTTTATGAAACTTATGTTGTTCAATTACTCAAATCAGTTGTATTCATTGAATAATTGAATAATTGATCTTTTGGAGGGAAACTGTGGGATATATAAGTAGTTTCATATTTTAACTGCATGTATATTGATAAAGTTGATGATGAAAACATTGTGAGAGCGTTCTATTGCTTTTCTATTGCTGCACTTTGTGGATCATTCAATAAACTGTTGGTTTCGTATCCAAAGGACTGGATTTATTTGCGCTTGTGGACTGTGACGCTCTGTTTTTGGCATTTTCATACAAGCAGCTTTTTTTGACAAAGATGCATGTATGAAGGCATTTATTTTGCTTAACCTATCTGGGTCAGAAGCTATTGAAAGAGAGCATTCATTTGTGTATGCACCAGAAATATATGCAGGAGAGTGGAAAAACCATCATATTGAGATACCGGCTGAATCAAGAAGAGGAACCAGAGTCTTTAAAATGCAAATTTAGGGAAATGTGCAACCCCCAGACAAATGTTACATGAGAGAGGCTATTATGTTATACAAGAGAGCAAAAGCCAGCTGAAACTTTTGCAGCTTATATCACTGACTTGAGAAATAAAGCTAAAACGTGCAGATCTGGTGACTTGAAAAATGAGTTAATAAAGGACAGGCTTGTGTGCGGTGTTAATAGTGCTGCAGTGAGAAAGACTTTGCTTTGTGACAGTGACTTAACGTTAAGCAAAGCCATACAGATTTGTCAAATCCATGAGCTCACAGAAAGGCACTCAAAAATGCTTACAAGTGATAAGAGCATGGTTTCAGCAACCTCTAGGGCAAACATAGACAGCATGCAACACATGTCAAGCAGAAGCAGGCCTAAGCACATGGCAGCTGCAACCCCTGGGGGTGTGCAGGGAGAACCCATAGCTTTTGAGCAAGTTCCAAGACTAGCTCAGTGAAAGGGCATGCTCAGTGCAGTATAAGGGTAAGTCAGCAAAAACCAAGTCAAGTCATATTGTTAATTGTCATAATTGTGGAACCAGTCATGAGTCTAAAAGAGAGAAGTGCTTAGCATTTGGTCAGCAATGCCACAAGTGTAATAAATGGGACAATTTTCTAAAGTTTTGTAAATCAAGCAAGCCTCATTCAGTTATTAAGAAAGGTTACTCAAAAAAGCAAGTTGATCATGTAGAGAGTTGCAAACCTACTTTATATGTAGATGGTGTATCAGTTGGTGGTGAAAAGGTCAATGCAGTAGATTTGTTGGCAAAGAATGAAGTATTTTGTACTGTCCTGATCAATGGTAAGCTCACAGAGCTCAAAGTAGACACTGGCTCAGTAATGTAATGTCAGCAGAAATATTTGCTAGAGTGAGGGCTGGTGAGCAACTTAATTTGGTCAATTGCGTGAAGCTTGTTACTTATGGAGGGGAAGAGATTCAACAGAAGGCTCAGTAGTGCTTTCATGTTGTTCGGCTGGAAACAGTTACAGCTTGCAATTTTATGTAGTCCAAAGACCTGTGTAGTCATTATTAGGTCTCATAGACAGTTTAAGAATGAAACTGCTTTAATTTACCAAAGAAGTACATCATGTGAGTACATGTCCCAGTTCCAGTTTTACTGATGCTATTTTTTTTCAGAGTATGCTGATGTCTTCTATGACAAGCTAGGCAAACTTCCAGTTACGTACTCCATGAAAGTAGACCCAGAGGTCAGACCAGTGGTCAGACCAGCAAGGAGACTTCCAATAGCTATGCAGGACAAGGACAAGGTCCAGTTAAACAAAATGGCACTGCAAGGTGTGATTTGTCCAGTCACAAAACCAACTGAGTGGGAATCTTCCATGGTAGCTGCTCATAAGAAAAATTCAGATGAAATCAGAATACGCATTGACCCAAGACACTTGAACAGGGCATTAAAAAGACCTCATCATCCTATGGGTACAGCCAAGGAGACTGCAACGCTCATGCCAAATGACACTGTTTTTTTTCTGTCTTAGATGCAAAGAGTTCATTTTGGCAAATGCTTGATCACAGATCTTCACTACTGACTACATTCAGTACCCCATTTGGTAGATACAGATTCCTCAGGATTCCTTTTGGCATAAATTCTGCCAGTGAACTCTTTCATTGTGCAATGGAGCAAATTTTTTCAGGCTACCTGTGTGCAATAGAAATTGATGATTTACTGGTTGGAGGTAATGGTAAAGCAGAGCATGACAGAAACCTGAGGAAAGTTCCAGTCAGAGTGTGTGAAGTGAATTTAAAGCTCAGTCCTCTGAAGTGTAAATTCAGGCTCCCAGAAGTTACTTATATGTCATTTATTTACCAGTACAGGCTTATGACGAGATCCTTCCAAGGAAGCAGCCATTCTTGAGATGCCAGCTCTAGACAATATCTAAGCTCTACAGCATTTTCTTGGTATGGTTAACTATTTGGGCAAATTTATGCCTGAATTTAGTGAGTTATCAACACCTTTGAGAGAGCTGACATGCAAAAATGTTGCATGGTCATGGTTAGAACAACACCAGAGAGCATTTGATTACCTCAAACACCAAATCGCTAACCCGCCTACATTTAGATACTATGATTTACACAAACCATTAGTTCTTTCCTATGATGCTTCAAATTTCAGTCATGGTGCAGTTATTCTTCAAGAAAGCAGCCCTGTTGCCTGTGCATCTAGAACTCTTACCCAAACTGAGATGCAGTACACTGAACTTGAGAAGGAACTTTTGCAAATTGTGCTTGCATGCTCAAAATTCCATGATTATATTTATGGCCGAGCTATCCAGATAGAAACTGACCATCAACCTCTAGTCAGTATTTTAAAGAAGCCAGCAAGACTACAAAGAATGATGCTCAAATTGCAAAAGTATAAATTCAAAATGGTCTATACAAAAGGTAAACTTCTTTATCTGGCTGATACCTTATCCAGATCACCCAGAAATACCACTGAACAGCTTGATGCAGAGAATTTTGACTTTGATGAAATGGAAGTGTATACTTTTTCTATCACAAGACTTGATACGCTAAGAGATTATACCAAGTCTGATCCAATTTTGCAAAAGCTTAACCACTTCATCAATGTAGGATGGCCGTCACAGCAATCCTGTGTACCGCCAGAAGTACAACCTTACTTTCCTTACAGAGATGAAATGCTGATGGAAGATGGTATCATTTTCAAAGGTCCAAAAGTTATTGTTCCTACTTCCTTTAAACATGAACAGATTCAGAGTTTGCATCGTGGCCACCCAGGTTCTGATTCTACCAAAAGAAGGGCAAGAGGACTAGTATTTTGGCCTTCTCCACAAACAAAATTGATAAAGTGCTTTCTTCTTGTTCAGTGTGCAACAGTACTAAGCTGCATTTACAAAAAGAGCCATGTTAATTAAGCCAAATTCCTGAACTACCTTGGTCAACAGTAGCAACTGACATATTTGAGTGGAACAGTCAACATTACTTCATGTTGGTAGACTCTTATTCAAACTGGTTTGAGATCGATTTGCTACCTAACTTAATGTCCAGTGCTGTTATTACTAAGATGAAACATCATTTCTCAGCCCATGGTAGTCCACATAAAGTTATTTCTGACAATGGTTCTCAGTTTACCAGTCAATTGTTTGAGATATTTGCTAAAGAGTGGGACTTTATCCATGTTACTAGCAGTCCTGAATATCCTCAGTCAAATGGCCTTGCTGATCATACAGTACAGAGTACAAAGCAATTAGTAGAGAGGTCAAAGTATGACAATACCTATATTTGCTTGAATTTACTTAATCTCAGAAATACACCCCATGACAATCAACTTGACTCGCCTGCTCAGAGACATCTATCTAGGCAAACCAGAACAACCTTGCTATGAGTTCTAGTTTATTGGTGCCTAATGCTAAAAACAACAATGCAATCAAAGCCAACTTTTTGAGAAGCATTCTTCTCAGAAGTCCAGCTATGATAAAATGAGCAGATTTCTTCATCCATTAAAAGAAGGAGAGATAGTGAGGATGCAAACGGCGAAAGGCTTTGATCTAACTGGTCAAGTGAGAGGTATATGTACCGAGCTGAAATCCTACTTAGTGGAATCTGAGGGTATAGAGTACAGGAGAAAATGCAGATATCTTCTTCCTGGATCAGAAACAATATTGCTGCATCGTACCTGAGATACAGACTCTAGATCTCAGAGCAACCCTGACAATGTTCATACTGAAGAACATGTTGCATTATCCATTCCCATTCTTGATGATGTCCCAAATGTCCCCAAAGTTGAACATTTCTTGAAGACAGTCCTCATTGCTAGATCCAATTCTGACTTTTATGTTATGCAATCAGGTCATATTTCTAGACCTAGTGTAAAATACACAGCAACTTGGACATAATTGCTTTCTATGTTTCTAATTTTGTATAACTGCATGTCAAATAATTAGTTCTGTATAATTGCATGTCAAAAAATAATTTCTGTAAATTGCATGTCATTGAATACTATAATTTCCTATATGAATCTTTTCTCAAAAAGGGAGGCTGTAGATCAGAGCATGGGTATGTACCTTTAAGAAGCATTTCCAGATGTAGCACATGTATATAAATACAGAGCATGTGCAGGCAGCAGTGCCATTTTGAGAGAACAGCCAGAGAGTTAACATGTGAGTGTGGTAGTCAGTCTGTTTATAAGTTTAGGTTTAAGTTACAAAGCCTCATTTCTGATATGTTTGTGTGTAATAAAGATGCTTGAATGTTCATCTGTTTTATCCTGACCAGACGAGTGACACCTGCAACCCCCAGCAGTGCCTCACTTTGTGCACCATCATTATCAGAGTCTGAGCAGACACTGACATCAGGTTGTTAAGGGGACAAAGACCAACCCCCACTGGTCACCTGTGATAAAAAGGGAAAAGCATTACATTAATACCTGCACTACTATGCTCTGCAGTACTATGTATCAATATCTGACAAGCTGTATAGCACTGCTGTCACTGTTACACACTTATATAACCCACAACCACATACTGCATGATAGTAGGACGTTATCTTCTAACCTGCATCTGTAATCACTTGGAAATAAATGTTCTTTATACAGGAATCTCAGAAGAACAACATAAAGGATGAACCTTCATGACATTTTGTAAAATTCTGCACAGTTGACAGTTATGGTAATCAGTAATTTCCTCATAACACTGTCAAATAAATCACTGCTGTCACACCTGGAAGACATAGGTATGAGTCTAAACTGTGTACAGCCAGAAAAGATCTGTATGGTTGGCAATCATGCAGGCAGTACATCAATCCAGCCAGCAGGCTTGTGATGACACTTTAGCAAATACATTGAACTAAATCTACATCTCTGACAAACCAGTTTTGTGCTTACTAGCAATAAGAGCATGGCCTGTTCATATTCTTCAAGGTCCTGGAGAAATGTGAGAGAGAGGTAATATACACAGCAGAGAATGTGACACTATAACATGGCTATGTGAGGGAGAAGTAATGTACACAGCAGTGCATGTGACAGTATAACAGGCCTATGTGAGGGAGAGGTAATGTACACAGCAGTGCATGTGACAGTATAACAGGGCTATGTGAGGGAGAGGTAATGTACACAGCAGTGCATGTGACAGTATAACAGGCCTATGTGAGGGAGAGGTAATGTACACAGCAGTGCATGTGACAGTATAACAGGGCTATGTGAGGGAGAGGTAATGTACACAGCAGTGCATGTGACAGTATAACAGGGCTATGTGAGGGAGAAGTAATGTACACAGCAGTGCATGTGACAGTATAACAGGGCTATGTGAGGGAGAGGTAATGTACACAGCAGTGCATGTGACAGTATAACAGGGCTATGTGAGGGAGAAGTAATGTACACAGCAGTGCATGTGACAGTATAACAGGGCTATGTGAGGGAGAGGTAATGTACACATCTGTGCATGTGACAGTATAACAGGGTTATGAGAGGAGGACATAATGTACACAGCAGTGCATATGACAGTGTAACAGGCCTTTTGAGAGAGAGCTAATGTACTCAGCTGCGCATGTGACAGTATAACAGGGCTATTAGAGGGAGAGGTAATGATTCCAGCAGTGCATGTGAAGGTATAACAGGGCTATGTGAGGAGAGTTAATGTATACAGCAGCACATGACACAGTATAACAGGGCTATGTGAGGGATAAGTAATAACAGGGCTATGTGAGGGAGAGGTAATGTGCCCAGCAGTGCATGTTGCTGTATAACAGGGCTATGTGAGGGAGAGGTAATGTATACAGCAGCGCATGTGAGAGTATAACAGGGCTATGTGAGGGAGAGGTAATGTGCCCAGCAGTGCATGTTGCTGTATAACAGGGCTATGTGAGGGAGAGGTAATGTATACAGCAGCGCATGTGAGAGTATAACAGGGCTATGTGAGGGAGAGGTAATGTGCCCAGCAGTGCATGTTGCTGTATAACAGGGCTATGTGAGGGACAGGTAATGTATACAGCAGTGCATGTGACAGGCTTTTACCAGAAAGGCTCATCCAGACTCTGCTACACTTTGCTGTGAAGGAAAGGTTAGTTTGCTGTTATTTTTTGTATTTCTGTATTGCCTTTCTATATTTTGAATACTGTAGTTTGTTTTCTTTATCTTGTGTTTTGCTTGCATTCTGTTTTAAACAGCATATTAAAACTTCAAAAGAGACCACAGCTCTCTCTGTTCTGAGTCAGGCAGAATTTTTCCCTCCCTCTCACCCATTTAAGTTGTCTTGTTAAATACCACTGTCTTTCTAGTTGCCCGCCTCTTATGTTAATCTGACCATATATCTCATTTCTCTCTACTTTCACTGGCTTATGTGAGTAATCACAAAACCATCACTTTTGAAATCCCACCCCTTCAATTAATTAAATTTATTGGCCATCCTACAGTATTTCATAGTACCAAAATACAAAAGTAACCACCCCTTTCAGTCCATCTTGCTGTTTTAAAAATAGTAACTCTCCACTAAACTTTAACTTTTTAAACAGGTAAAACTCAAGTTACCTACTTTCATATCTAACTTCTCTAGTGCACACTGCAGAGTGCATTCTTTTCAATCTTACCTTTAAGCATCCCTGTTACTAGCACTTTCTCTAATACCTAAAAGATCATCTCTACTTGACTCCAAGTAGACTTTTCTCTATCTGTTAAACCTAGCACTTGCTCCTACAGTACTTATTACCTTGATATGGCACTCTTATAGATAGCACCCCAAAAGGCAAAACCCCATTTCTCGGTCACCCACATCCCCGAATCTCTTTTAAAGTTTTTGTCTAGTCCTTCTAGCATGTCGAGGGATCAGTTGCTAGTGTCCTCTCCTGCTCAGCTGGGGAACCTGGGAATATTGAGGCAATGTTACAATTGCCTCATGTACAGACAACCCTCTCCTCCTCCCACAAAACACAAATACATGCGAGAGATGCAACTATACGGCCAAACTGGAGGCTGAGCTCTCTCAACATAGGACTGGCAAGACCAGTCAGGAGGAGAAGGTTACCACACACACTATAGACCCAGTCTCACATAGTACCATCACAACCTCAAATCATACACATAAACACACAAAGACATACTCGGCTCTGATCAAAAATCTACCAAAACAGCAGAGGCCACCAAAGCAGACACCCAAACAACCACCACCTCAGAACACAACACCTGCAACACATAGACCTCACAGTCAGAGTGTCAAACAGTCACAGCCCTTAAGGCCAAACACAATGCCAGACACACTAGTCATTGGTGCCTCCATAGTCAGACACACTGACGCCCCGCTCACCAGACTGAGTAAGGAGAAGGTCACAGTAAGCTGCCTGTCGGGTGCTAGAATCCGCCACATAACGCAAGCACTCAGGTCTCTCAACAGCAGGTACAAATATGACTCAGTCATTGTCCACGCTGGTGTAAACGACCTGAGACGTACCTCCTTGGACTACATGAAAAGAGACATTGAGGAGCTCTCTGATTATGTAGCCCAGGCAGGTATGACCCTGACCTTGAGCAGTATCCTACCTTCACCAAGAATGATGCCACAATACAGAGATAAGATGATCAGCTTTAACAATTGGCTTAAACTCTGGTGTTATTCAAAGGGGATCCAATGTCTGTCTGCCTGGGATGACAAGCTGGACAAGCCACGCTGCTTCGCAAAGGACGGCTTGCACCTGTCACCCTGGGATTCCGGATATTGGCAAAGGCTCTTGCCACCCCATAGTGCCTTTTTAGGCAAGGCTCAAATTCTAAACCTACCACCCTAGAACACAAAAAGGAAAAACTAAGGGTAATGTTGCTCAATGCCAGAAGTCTAAATCTCAAAATGCACGCACTCGAGGCCCTTCTCAGTATGGAGAACATCGATGTCTGTGCAGTGACAGAAACCTGGTTCAAGGCTCCTGAGAGCACCCCAGCACTATCAGGTTTTACCTCTTATCATGCGTTCGCCCCAAAATCCGGACAATACCAAGAAAGGAGGGGGTGTATCCATATTCATCAAGGACACCCACACCTCAAGACTGGTGGCAACGCACGATGCATCGGAGACCATCCAGGTGCAATTAACCATAGGCAAGACTGCTCTGCAAACTGTAGCATGTTACAGGCCACCCTCACAAACTCAGGAACCTCACATGGCCTTCCTGAAAACATTAGAGGATAAATGTATCACCAAACACCATCATACTAGGTGACTTCAATTACCCTAATATAGACTGGGAACACTACTCAAGCCCAAACACCCTAGCCCAAAAGTTCCTGGAATTCATAAACTCAAATGCCATGGAACAACTAGTCACCATCCCCACAAGAGGAGAAAACATACTTGATCTCATCATCACGAACATGGGAGCACAATGTTCAACACCGGAAGTATACCCCTCACTGGTGAGATCAGATCACAAACTAATCTCGCTGGAGGTCCTCATCCCACCCCACCTGAAATAAAAAGACCACAGTAAAGAACTTCTCGAAGCCGACTTCACACTTCTAAAGACTAGTGTGGTCTCCTTTAAGGCCCCGAGCAGTGGAAAACAGTACTCAAGCCGCTGAATCACTTACAAATGCCTTCTACCAGCACCTGCAGGACTGCATGGATAAGGCAATCCCAAGCAAAACAAAGACTCTTTGTACCAAAGGCAAGCGTCCAGTCTGGTGGACCCCAGCCATAAACAAACTCTACAACAAAAGGAGGAAGCTACTACAAGATAGAGCAAAATCCTTAAAAGGTAAGACACCCTTGATCACTATAAGTAAAAACTAAGAGCTCTCATAAAATCATCCAAAGCAAATTTTGAGAGAAAAATAGCTAAAGACTCAAAAGACAATCATAAGGCCTTCTTTAGCTATGTTAGAAACCTGGGAGGAACCTCCCAGATATGCTCAGAACTAGTTCAAAATGATGTGAAGATTACTGATCCTACAGACATTGCCAACATACTGGCTGACAGGTTCAGTGCAAACTTCTCCTCCCTCCCCAAAAGGAGAGATATCTATACCAGCGATTGCAGCCCCAAACATCTCCAACGCCCAAGTGAGAACTGCTCTCTCCAAAGCAAAAAACACAGCATCCATGGGACCTGATGGTGTCCCCGGCTGTGTGCTCCACGAACTCAACGAGGAATTAAACCCACAGCTAGGACAGCTGTTTAATCATAGTCTTACCTCTGGATACGTACCCAGGGAGTGGCACACTGCAACTGTGGTCCCACTTCACAAAGGCGGTGCCTCCACCGACCCTGGAAATTACCGTCCCATTAGCTTGACAAGCCTTATCTGCAAAGCCATGGAGAGGATCATAATGGACCTCATAAATAAAGACATAGGGAATTTGCAGACTTTGGATCCATCCCAGTTTGGCTTTGTCAAAGGCAGATCATGCCTTCTAAACTTGGTTGACTTTTGAAACAGTCACCAAAGCCATTGATGAGGAAAGGCAGTCCATACAGCCTACCTCGATCTGGCGAAGGCCTTCGATACAATACCCCACTCGGGTATCATTGAAAAACTCATCAGCTTAAATGTTAACCCATACATCACAAGATGGGTTGCAAACTGGCTGAGTGACAGAACCCACAGGGTCAGAGTCGCTGGCGCCATGTCAGACTCAAGGCCTGTCACAAGTGGTGTACCACAGGGCTCAGTCCTGGGCCCACTCTTGTTTGGCATCTACTTTTCCGGTACAAGCAAACACAGGAGGGTTATGGCTGACAAAGTTTGCAGATGACTGCAAACTGGGCCATAGTAGAAAACACATCTGACACAGATATCCTTCAGAAGGGTCTCACAGAAACGGATAACTGGTGCCAGAGCCATGGCCTAAAGTTAAATGCCAAAAAATGCATAGTCATACCCTTCGGGAAAAACAAGGTTACCCCTAGCTACCAAATAGGTGGCAATCCACTGAGCATAGAAGAAGTTATCAGGGACCTGGGGACCCAGGTTGATAGTAGTCTGTCATTCGACACCCATGTAGCTAAAGTAGTTAGGAAGACCTTCTACATTGCCCACCTTATCATGAAGGGATTCTCATCTAGATCAAGGGAGGTCATAGTCTCCCTATACTCATCACTCATCAGACCAATGATTGAGTACAATGCCCCATTCGAATGTATCTGACCCGACACTTGCAGCAGCTGGAGAGGCCACAAAAGTTCCTCACCAAAAGGATAAAGGGTCTCAAACATCTGTCCTATGCTGCCCGACTGAAAGAACTCCAGCTCTATTCAGTCGCCACCGCTTGCTCAGAGGTGACCTTTGCCTAACATACAAGGCCATGTCAAACCCAGATTTGATGAATATGCTTCACCTCAAAAATCTAGATCCGTCAGAGCCACAAGGGCAGGAGACTTAAACCTCGACACGGCTATTAATAGGACGCTGGAGGGATAGATTCATCACCCAAAGACTCCCTATGCTGTGGAATAAAATTCCGGTATATGTGAGGCAGAGCACCTCGCTGGCCTTGTTCAAGAGAAATCTTGACCAATGGATGGGAGATCGCATATATACCCCAGGGATTACCTCAGTGTCACTGCTCAACAGAGGCACAGCAAAATAATGGGTATAGTTCCCCATACTAAAGGGGTGGCGTAAGCCACAAAACTATGGGCTAGGCTTGTAAATGCCCTCGGGCAGATAGCCTAGTATGAACCTATGAACCTATGAACCTATAACAGGGCTATGTGAGGGAGAGGTAATGCACACATCTGTGCATGTGACAGTATAAGAGTGCTACATGAGGCAGACGTAATGAGCACAGCAGTGCATGTGATAGTATAACAGGGCTATGTTTCGGAGAGATAATGTACACATCTGTGCATGTGACAGCATAACAGGGCTATGTGATGGAGAGGTAATGAGCACAGCAGTGCATGTGATAGTATAACAGGGCTATGTGAGGAGTGGTGATGTACACAGCAATGCATGTGAAAGTATAACAGGGCTATGTGAGGGTGATGTAATGTACACAGCAGTGCATGTGACAATATAACTGGTCTATGTGAGGGAGATGAAATGTACATAGCAGTGCATGTGACAGTGTAACAGGGCTATGTGAGAGAGAGGTAATGTGCACAGCATTGCATGTGACAGTATAACAGTGCTATGTGAGGGACAGGAAATGAACACAGCAGCACATGTGACAGTATAACAGGGCTATGTGAGGGAGAGGTAATGTACATATCTGTGCATGTGACAGTATAACAGGGCTATGTGAGGGAGAGGTAATGTGCACAACAGTGCATGTGACAGTATAACAGGGCAACATGAGGGACAGGTAACAAACACAGCATCACATGTAACAGCATAACAGGGCTATGTGAGGGAGAGGTAATGTACACATCTGTGCATGTGACAGTATAACAGGGCTATGTGAGGGAGAGGTAATGTACACAGAAGGACATGTGAAGTATAACAGGGCTGTGTGAGGGAGAGTTATTGTACACTGCAGTGCATGTGACAGTATAACAGGGTTATGTCAGGTAGAGGTAATGTACATCAGGACATGTGATAATATAACATGGCTATGTGAAGGAGAGGTAATGTACACAGTCACGCATGTGACAGTATAACAGGTTTATGTGTTGGAGAAGTAATGTGCACAGCAGGTCATATGATAGTAGAACAGGGCTATGTAAAGAAGAGGTATTGTACACAGCAGTGCATGTGATAGTATAACAGGGCTTTGTGAGGGAGAGGTAGTGTACACAGCAGTGCATGTGACAGTATAACAGGGCTATGTGAGGGAGAGGTAATGTGCACAGCATTACATGTGACAGTATAACAGTGCTATGTGAAGGACAGGATATGAACACAGCAGTACATTTGACAGTATGACAGGGCTATGTGAGGTAGAGGTAATGTACACATCTGTGCATGTGACAGTATAACAGGGCTATGTGAGGGACAGGTAATGTACACAGCAGTGCATGTGACAGTATAACAGGTATATGTGAGTGAGAGGTAATGTACACAACAGTGCATGTGACAGTATAACAGGGTAATGTGAGGGACAGGTAACGAACACAGCAGCACATGTAACAGCATAACAGGGCTATGTGAGGGAGAGGTAATGTACACATCTGTGCATGTGACAGTATAACAGGGCTATGTGAGGGACAGGTAATGTACACAGCAGTGCATGTGACAGTATAACAGGGCTATTTGAAGGAGAGGTAATGTATGCAGCACCGCATGTGACAACATAACAAGGCTATGTGAGTGAGAGGTAATGTACACATCTGTGCATGTGAGAGTATAACAGGGCTTTGTGAGGGAGAGGTAATGTACACAGCTGTGCAAGTGACAGTATAACAGGGCTATGTAAGGGAGATGTAATGTACACAGTAGCGCATGAGACAGTATAGCAGGGTTATGTGAGGGAGAAGAAATGTGCACAGCAGTTCATGTGACAGTATAACAGGGCTATGTGTGGGAGAGGTAATGTGCCCATCAGTGCATGTGACAGTATAACAGGGCTATGTGAGGAGTGGTAATGTGCACAGCATTGCATGTGACAGTATAACAATTTTATGTAAGGGACAGGAAATGAACACAGCAGCACATGTGACAGTATAACAGGGCTATGTGAGGGAGAGGTAATGTACACATCTGTGCATGTGACAGTATAACAGGGCTATGTGAGGACAGGTAATGTGCACAGCAGTGCATGTGACAGTATAACAGGCCATGTGAGGGAGATTTAATGTACACAGCAGTGCATGTGACAGTATAACAGGACTATGTGAGGGAGAGGTACTGTAAATAGCAGTGCATGTGACAGTATAACAGGGCTATGTGAGGAGAGGTAATGTACCCAGCAATGCATGTGACAGTATAACAGGGCTATGTGAGGGAGATGTAATGTACACAGCAGTGCATGTGACAGTATAACAGGGCTATGTGAGGGAGAGGTAATGTACACAGAAGGACATGTGCAGTATAACAGGGCTATGTGAGGGAGAGGTAATGTACACAGCACAGCATGTGACAGTATAACAGGGCTATGTGAGGGAGAGTTATTGTACACTGCAGTGCATGTGACAGTATAACAGGGTTATGTCAGGTAGAGGTAATGTACAACAGGACATGTGATAATATAACATGGCTATGTGAGGGAGAGGTAATGTTTACAGCAGGACATGTGACAGTATAACAGGGCTATGTGATGGAGAGGTAATGTACCCACAGTGCATGTGACAGTATAACAGGGTTATGTGAGGGAGAGGTAATTTACACAGCAAGATATGTGAGAATATAACAGGGCTGTATGAGGGATAGGTAATGTATACAGCAGCGCATGTGTCAGTATAACAGGGCTATGTGAGGGAGAAGTAATGTACACAGTCACGCATGTGACAGTATAACAGGTTTATGTGTTGTTGAGGCTACACACTCAAGTGCGCTAGCTTGTGTTACATATTTATTTCATTTTCCTGCTGTTTGTTGCAAAAAAGAAAAAAAAAACAAAAAAATTATCCTTGTTTTCCATCTTTCCTCAACTAGAGTAGTCCAAATACAGGCTTTGCTGTATTCAGGACTTTTGGATAGTTCCTGTGTTGCCCATTTCCTTTCTTGGATAAAGGGAGGCTTCTTTGTTCACCAGTGGCAGTGGGGAGCATAGAGCAGCCTATCTATCCCTGGAGGAGTGTTCCCAGCACAAGAATCTGGTAGTCTATTGGCCATTTTGGGCCAATTTCTAGCTCTTTCTAGTCCCCCTGTATAAAACCCACTTTGGCGCGGTTTTTGCACTTGTTACTACTCAGCCAAGCTCCTTGTGGTCCTGCAGAGTGGTGCTAGTAGCAGAGAGGCTAAAAGAGCGACTGCTAACCTGATAAAAGTGTTTTTTTTTTCTGCTACTACCTAGGCGACTGTCCGATCTAGCTAAACTGCAAGTATTTCTGCTTCTTGAACTGTTTTAAACTGTTTAAAGTTGTTTTTGCACCTGCACTTTTAAAGGTTGTCCTGTTTGTTGCATTTACCTGTTGAGGCTACACACTCAAGTGCGCTAGCCTGTGTTGCATATTTATTGCATTTTCCTGCTGTTTGTTGCAAAAATGAAAAAAAAACAAAAAAAATTATCCTTGTTTCCCATCTTTCCTGACCTAAAGTAGTCCAAATACAGGCTTTGCTGTATTCTGGACTTTTGGAAGGTTCCTGTATTGCCCATTTCCTTTCTTGGATAAAGGGAGGCTTCTTTGTTCACCAGTGGCAGTGGGGAGCTTAGAGCAGCCTATCTATCCCTGGAGGAGTGTTCCCAGCACAAGAATCAGGTAGTCTATTGGCCGTTTTGGGCCAATTTCTAGCTATTTCAAGTCCCCCTGTATAAAACCCGCTTTGGTGCAGCTTTGCGCGATTTTGTGCATAGCGCAGCATCGGGCAGCTCTGCTTAATTGGGTTTAAACCATACTCGGCTCCACAAAGTCTGCTCTTCACTTTTTCCCTTAGAACTGATCTAGTTCTCATAATAAACACCCTATTCCTACTCTATAGCCTGGCACGTGCTCACTAAAGCAATTATATAAGTCAGCACTAAAAAATTAAAAGCACTACACCCTCACAAACTCCCCTTGAGTACCTTGTTCCCCATTGGACCTTTTTTTTCAATTATAAAGGAATTCCCAATACTATTCAAGCATGTCCAAAGGTCAGTTGTCAATCTCCTCTCCGGTCCAGCTGGTGAATCTGGGAATCTTGAGGCAATGTTACAACTGTCTCATGTACACAGACAACCCTGTACTCCTCCCAACAAATTCCAACACATGTGAGAGATGCAACCATATAGCCAAACTGGAGGCTAAGCTCGCTCAACTCATTACTAGCATAACCAGTCAGGAGGAGAAGGAAACCACACTCACTACAATTCCAGTCTCACACAGACCTACTACGACAGCAAACCAAACACATAAACACACAAAAACATACTCGGAGGCTCTAAATAAAAATCTGCCTAAGCAGCAGAGACCTCCAAAGCAGCCACCCAAGCAACCACTACCCCAAAACAAAACACGTGCAAAACATAGCTCACAAAGCCAGTGTGCCGAACAGTCACAGCCCTTAAGGCTAAACAACACACCTGATACACTTGTAATAGTTGACTCTATCGTCAGGCACACTGACGACCCGCTCACTAGGCTGAACAAGGAGAAGGTCATGGTGAGCTGCCTGTTGGGTGCTAGGATCTGCCACATAACACAAGCACTCAGGTCACTCCAAGGCAAGTACAAATATGACTCAGTCATTGTCCATACTGGTGTGAATAACCTGAGACATACCTCCCTGGACTACATGAAAAGAGACATAGAGGAGCTCTCTGAGCATGTAGCCCAGGCCAGTATGACCCTGCCCTTGAGTAGCATCTTACACTCACCAAGAATGATGCCACAATATGAAGACAAGATGATCAATTTCAACAATTGGCTTAAGTATTGGTGTCATTCAAAGGGGATCCAATGCCTGTCAGCCTGGGATGACATGCTCGACAAGCCACGATGCTTCGCTAGGGACAGCTTGCACCTGTCACCCCTGGGCTTTCGGATATTGGCAAAGGCTCTTGCCACCCCCATAGTGCCTTTTTTAGGCAAGGCTCAAAAGACAAACTCACCTCCATAGGTATCACAAGGGATAAGAAACGAAGAGTAATGCTACTCAACACCAGAAGTCTAAACCTCAAGATGCATGCCCTCAAAACTCTCCTTAGCATGGAGAACATCAATATCTGTACAGTAACAGAAACCTGGTTCAAGGCTCCCGAGACCACCCCAGCACTACCAGGTTATACCTCATACCATGCTTTTCAGTCCCAAAACTTGGACTGAACCACAAAAGGCAGGGGAGTATCAATATTCGTCAAAGATACCCACACCTCCAGGTTGGTGGCACAGCACGAAGCATCAGAGACTATCCATTTGCAACTAACAGTGGGTAAAACTGCCTTCCAGTTTATAGCCTGCTACAGACCACCCTCCCAAACTCAGGAATCACACTCGGCCTTCCTGAGAACACTGGAAAATATGAAGGTCTCTCCAAACACCATTATATTGGGCGACTTCAACTACCCAAACATAGACTGGGAGCATTACTCTACCTCCAACACCCTAGCCCAAAGGTTCCTAGAATTTATAAACTCAAATGCTAAGGAACAACTTGATACCACTCCCACAAGAGGGGAAAACATACTGGACCTGATCATCACCAACATGGGGGCTCTATGCCCCAGACCAGAAGTGTATCCCTCACTGGTAAGATCAGACCATAAACTAATCTCACTGGATATTCACATCCCGACCCCATCCCCTGCCCAGAAAACTACAGTGAAAAACTTCTCTAAAGCAAATTTCACACTCCTCAAAACAGAGGTGGAATCCTTCAAAGCCCCCGGGCCTGTGGAAAATACGGCCCAGATCGCAGAATCCTTTATAAACACATTCTATGAACACCTTCAGGAATGCATGGATCATGCAATCCCAAATAAAACCAAGACCCAATCTTCCAAAGGCAGGCGTCCTGTCTGGTGGACCCTAGCCATAAACAACTATACAATAGAAGGAGGAAGCTACTACATGATAGAGCAAAATCACAAAAACCAAAGGCATCTCTGATCAGTATTAGCAAAAAACTACAGGCACTCATAAAATCGTCTAAGGCCAGCTTCGAGAGAAAAATTGCACAGGACACTAAGGATAATCACAAGGCTTTCTTTAGTTATGTTAGGAACCTGGGTGGGAATTCCCAGATATGCTCAGAATTAGTCCAAAATGACAAAAAATACACCGAACCCACAGACATTGCCAACATCCTAACTGACAGGTTCAGCGCAAACTTCTCCGCCCCCTCCCCACCAAAAGGGCGAATATCTATCCCAGCAGAGTGCTGCCTCCCTGACATCTCAGATGCTCAGGTAGGAGCCACCCTCTCCAAAGCAAAAAACACAGCATCAATGGGACCAGATGGTGTCCCAGGCTGCATCCTACATGAACTCCAAGAAGAGCTAAACCCAAACATAAAACTACTGTTGAATCTCAGCCTTACTACAGGATATGTACCCAAAGAGTGGTGTACAGCAACAGTGGTCCCTCTCCACAAAGGTGGTGCCTCAACGGATCCTGGAAACTATCGCCCCATAAGCCTGACTAGATTGGTCTGCAAAGCTATGGAAAGGATCATCATGGACCTCATAAATAAAGATATTGGGACCTACAGACACTGGATCCTACCCAGTTCGACTTTGTTAAGGGCAGATGCTGCCTCTTAAACCTGGCCAATTTCTTTGAAACAGACACCAAGGCCATTGATGAAGGGAAGGTGGTCCACACAGCTTACCTGGACCTCGCAAAAGCCTTCGATACAATACCCCACTTGGGCATTATAGATAAGCTCACCAGCTTAAATATAAACCCCTATGTCACTAGATGGGTTGCAAACTGGCTCAAGGACAGAACCCACATGGTTAAAATTGCTGGAGCCATGTCAGACTCCAAACCAGTTACAAGTGGCATCCCACAAGGCTCAGTCCTGGGACCTCTTTTGTTCGGTATATATTTCTTGGAGGTACAGGCCAACATGGAAGGACTGCGGCTGACCATGTTCACAGATGACTGCAAACTAGGTGCCATAATCGACTATCCAGCTGACACAAGCATCCTACAAAAGGGCCTCATAGAAACAGATAACTGGTGCCATAGCAATGGCCTAAAGCTAAACACCAAAAAGTGTATAGTCATCCCATTTGGCAAAAACAGAGTGCCCACAAATTACCACATAGGTGGTAATCCATTAAGTATGGAAGAAGTAATTAGGGACCTGGGGACCCAAGTTGATAGCAATCTGTCATTTGAAAACCACATGGCCAAAGTGGTTAGAAAAACATTTTATATAGCCCACCTAATCATGAAGGAATTCACATCTAGATCAGGGGAGGTCATCGTGCCTCTTTACTCATCCCTCATCAGGCCCATAATTGAGTACAATGCCCCTTTTGGGATGTACCTTACCAGACACCTGCAGCAACTGGAAAGATGCCAAAAGTACCTCACCAAGAGGATCAGAGGGCTCAAACAGATGCCATATGCTGCCTGGTTAAAGAAACTCCAGCTCTACTCAGTGGCATTCCGCCTGATCAGAGGAGATCTGTGCCTGATGTATAAAGCTATGTCCAACCTGGAATTAATGGACATGCTGCACCTCAGAAAATCCAAATCCAATCGAGCTACGTGCTCGAGAGACTTGAACCTCAGCACTGAAATAAATAGGACATGCTGGAGGGACAGATTCATAACCCAGAGGCTCCCTTCACTCTGGAATAAAATCCCAGTCCAGGTTAGGCAGAGTCCCTCATTGACTCTCTTCAGGAGGAATCTTGATGAGTGGATGGAAGATCATAGGTTTACCCTGGGTATCACTTCTGTGTCACTGTTAGACAGAGGCACAGTATACTAACCTCAAAAAAGGGCATAGCAAAATTCATTTAAAATGGGTGGCGAAAGCCAAACACACTCTGGCTAGGCTTATAAATGCCCTAGGGCAGATAGCCTAGTATGAACCTGTGAAACTATAAGAAGTAATGTACACAGCAGTTCATGTGATAGTAGAAAAGGGCTATGTGAAGGAGAGGTATTGTACACAGCAGTGCATGTGATAGTATAACAGGGCTCTGTGAGGGAGAGGTAGTGTACACAGCAGTGCATGTGACAGTATTACAGGGCTATGTGAGGGAGATGTAATGTGCACAGCATTACATGTGACAGTATAACAGTGCTATGTGAGGGACAGGATATGAACACAGCAGTACATTTGACAGTATGACAGGGCTATGTGAGGGAGAGGTAATGTACACATCTCTGCATGTGACAGTATAACAGGGCTATGTGAGGGACAGGTAAATTACACAGCAGTGCACATGACAGTATAACAGGGCTATGTGAGGGATAGGCAATGTAGACAGCAATGCATGTGAAAATATATCAGGGCTATGTGATGGAGAGGTAATGTACAAAGCAGTACATGTGACAGCACAACAGGGCTATGTGAGGGAGAGGTAATGTACACAGCAGTGCATGTGACAGTATAACAGGGCTATGTGAGGGATAGGTAATGTACACATCTGTGCATGTGACAGTATAACAGGGCTATGTGAGGGAGGGGTAATGTACACAGCAGGCATGTGACAGTATAACAGGGCTATGTGAGGCAGAGGTAATGAGCACAGCAGTGCATGTGACAGTATAACAGGGCCATGTTTTGGAGAGATAATGTACCCATCTGTGCATGTGACAGCATAACAGGGCTATGTGAGGGAGAGGTAATGTACACAGCAATGCATGTGACAGAATAACAAGGCTATGTGATGGAGATTTAATATACACAGCAGTGCATGTGACAGTATATCAGGGTTATGAGAGGAGGAGGTAAT
>NC_056737.1:1209307676-1209327676 GCF_019279795.1 Protopterus annectens
TTTACCCCTCTTTATTTATAAAGAAGGAAAATTTTGCTGCCGTAACAGGGATTGTGTGCATGGTTTAAGCATTCAGTAAATTATTTTAATGCAAGTAAAGCTATGTATTTAAGTTTTAAAATTGTAAATGTATATGTTTTGATTAGGTACTACCTATTTATGTTGAGCGCCTTTATTTCCTGTTTACCAAAAGCTGTATTACTGAATATTCTTGTTGTCAAGGATATGACATCACTTAATGAAAATCTTCAGTATTTAAACTGTTTGGCGCCTTTTAAGTTTGTCTGAAGAAGCTCCCGTTTTTTGAGGAGCGAAAACGTTTTTAATAAAATACGTTAATATCACTATTCTGAATCCTGAGTGCTTTGGACTTGTCTCGCTTTGTTGGTGATTCGTTTAGTTACTTTTTGTGCTTTCTCCAGTATAACAGGGCTATGTGAGCAAGAGGTAATGTGCACAGCATTACATGTGACAGTATAACAGAGCTATGTGAGGGAGAGGTAATATACACATGAGTGCATGTGACCGTATAACAGGGCTATGTGAGAAGAAGTATATAGCAATGCATGTAACAGTATAACAGGGCTATGTGAGGTAGAGGTAATGTGCACAGCAGTGCATGTGACAGTATAGCAGGGCTATGTGAGGGACAGGTAATGTACACAGCAGTGCATGTGACAGTATAACAGGGCTATGTGAGAGAGAGGTAATGTACACAATAGCGCATGTGATAGTATAACAGGGTTATGTGAGGGAGAGGTAATTTACACAGCAGCACATGTGACAGTGTAAAAAGCTTTTTGAGGGAGAGGTAATGTACACAGCAGGACTTATGACAATATAACATGGCTATGTGAGGGAAAGGTAATGTACACAGCTGGACATATGACAGTATAACATGGCTATGTGAGGGAGAGGTAATGTACCCCACAGTGCATGTGACAGTATAACTGGGCTATGTGAGGAGAGGTAATGTACACATCAGTGCATGTGACAGTATAACAGGGCTATGTGAGGAGTGGTAATGTACACAGCAGTGCATGTGACAGTATAACAGGGCTATGTGAGGACAGGCAATGTACACAGCAGTGCATGTAATAGTATAATAGGGCTATGTGAGGAGAGGTAATGTACACAGCAGTGCACATGACAGTATAAGAGTGCTATGTGAGGGAGAGGTAATTTACACAGCATTCTGTTTGAAAGTATAACAGGGCTACGTGAGGAGAGGTAATGTATGCAGCAGTGCATGTGACAGTATATTTAGGCTATGTGAGGGAGAGGTAATATGCCCAGCAGTGCATGTGTCTGTATAACTGAGCTATGTATGGGAGATGTAATGTACACAGCAGTGCATGTGACAATATAACAAGGCTGTGTGAGGGAGAGGTGTTGTACACTGCAGTGCATGTGACAGTATAACTTGGCTATGTTAGGGAGAGATAATGTACACAGCAGCGCATGTGACAGTATAACAGGGCTATGAGAGGGAGAGGTGTTGTTCCCAGCAGTGCATGTGGCAATGTAACAGGGCTATGTGAGGGAGAGGTAATGTACACAGCAGTGCATGTGGCAGTATAAGAGGGCTATGTGATGGACAGGTAATTTACACAGTTGTGCATTTGAGAGTATAACAGAGCTATGTGAGGGAGAGGTAATGTACACTGCAGTGCATGTGAGAGTATAACAGGGCTATACGAGGAGAGGTAATGTGCACAGCAGTGCATGTGACAGTATAACAGGTCTATGTGAGGGAGAGATAATGTACCTAGCAGTGCATGTGGCAGTATAACAGGGCTATGTGAGGGAGAGGTAATATACATAGCAGTGCATGTATCAGTATAACAGGGCTATGTGAGGGAGAGGTAATGTACACAGCAGTGCATGTGACAATATAACAGGGCTGTGTGAGGTAGAGGTGTTGTACACAGCAGTGCATGTAACAGTATAACTGGGCTATGTTAGGGAGAGATAATGTACACAGCAGCACATGTGACAGTATAACAGGGCTATGAGAGATAGAAGTGTTGTACCCAACAGTGCATACGGCAATGTAACTGGGCTATGTGAGGGAGAGGTAATGTACACAGCAGTGCATGTGTTAGCGTAACAGGGCTGTGTTAGCGAGAGGTATTGTACACAGCAGTGCATGTGACAGTATAGCAGGGGTAATAATTCAAAATATCTCACATTTTCAATCTTTGCTATGTTAACAGGTGTGTGTGTCATGAAATGGATGCGCTTGAAACTGGAGCTAACCTCCCTCAATTCACCTGACACCCTCGTAACACTATATGCACCCTGATATGTTGACTGCTGCTGTATTCCTGTGATGATCCACCTAAGCATACCTAAATGCTCCTCTTGAGTGGAAACAATTGCACCTACATCCACAACATATGGGGTGTTGGATGACTGGGAGCTGTCTTTTGTTGCAAGGTTCACCAGGAATTCCTCAGTTGCTGACAGAGTTTCTTCTGCTGCAGGCCCTCCACCAGTGAACTGACAATCCCTGACTACGTCCGCTGCACATCTGGTGCCAAGTTGATCATCTCTGTTGCACAGTATCGTACCTACTTATATGTGTGAGTCTGGTGACCCACCACATTAATGTTGTGCATCAGTTCGTCCCAGAAGGCTGTACACTCTTACCAATCTGCCCTCCCTCTGGAAAGCATAACTTGTTGGTGTTGTCTCAAGGCCTCAATAATGAGGTCATTTTCTGATTCAGTGAAAGGTGGACGGCTTTTGGCATGTATAATATCTCCTGAAATACAAATAATTGAGAACACACATCGGGATCACATATGTCTGAGTACAGTATGTAGAGCTGTAGCAATAAGGAAGCCTATTGGTATTCCCCACTTGATTATACATCTCTTAATCATGAGTGTGCCAAACATACAATGGTTGTGGAAGCAAATAGAATAGTAGCAATATGACCCACTGCTGTTTGTGACATGACAGATTCTCATATATGATCACACAACAAACAGAGGAGTCCATTGTAGTGTGCCTTATAACAGGGAAACCCCGCTCATAACATATGTATACACAACAGTGCCAACCAAATAGCAGGTACTACTACAAGTGCTGACAAAGGAAGTATCAAGGGCACCTGTGCACCTAGTTAATGCAGAGCATTAAACCTTTAGGGCACCTGTGCACCTAGTTAATGCAGAGCATTAAACCTTTAGGGCACCTGTGCACCTAGTTAATACAGAGCATTAAACCTTTAGGGCACCTGTGCACCTAGGTAATGCAGAGCATTAAACCTTTAGGGCACCTGTGCACCTAGTTAATACAGAGCATTAAACCTTTAGGGCACCTGTGCACCTAGTTAATACAGAGCATTAAACCTTTAGGGCACATATGCACCTAGTTAATACAGAGCATTAAACCTTTAGGGCACCTGTGCACCTAGTTAATACAGAGCATTAAACCTTTAGGGCACCTGTGCACCTAGTTAATGCAGAGCATTAAACCTTTAGGGCACCTGTGCACCTAGTTAATACAGAGCATTAAACCTTTAGGGCACCTGTGCACCTAGTTAATACAGAGCATTAAACCTTTAGGGCACCTGTGCACCTAGTTAATACAGAGCATTAAACCTTTAGGGCACCTGTGCACCTAGTTTATACAGAGCATTAAACCTTTAGGGCACCTGTGCACCTAGGTAATACAGAGCATTAAACCTTTAGGGCACCTGTGCACCTAGTTAATACAGAGCATTAAACCTTTAGGGCACCTGTGCACCTAGTTAATACAGAGCATTAAACCTTTAGGGCACCTGTGCACCTAGGTAATACAGAGCATTAAACCTTTAGGGCACCTGTGCACCTAGTTAATACAGAGCATTAAACCTTTAGGGCACCTGTGCACCTAGTTAATACAGAGCATTAAACCTTTAGGGCACCTGTGCACCTAGTTAATACAGAGCATTAAACCTTTAGGGCACCTGTGCACCTAGTTAATACAGAGCATTAAACCTTTAGGGCACCTGTGCACCTAGTTAATACAGAGCATTAAACCTTTAGGGCACCTGTGCACCTAGGTAATACAGAGCATTAAACCTTTAGGGCACCTGTGCACCTAGTTAATACAGAGCATTAAACCTTTAGGGCACCTGTGCACCTAGTTAATACAGAGCATTAAACCTTTAGGGCACCTGTGCACCTAGTTAATACAGAGCATTAAACCTTTAGGGCACCTGTGCACCTAGTTAATACAGAGCATTAAACCTTTAGGGCACCTGTGCACCTAGTTAATACAGAGCATTAAACCTTTAGGGCACCTGTGCACCTAGGTAATACAGAGCATTAAACCTTTAGGGCACCTGTGCACCTAGTTAATACAGAGCATTAAACCTTTAGGGCACATATGCACCTAGTTAATACAGAGCATTAAACCTTTTTTGTACTCTACATTCTCTGTAGGTGTAAGAGCTGCAGATCACTGACAAGTCTTCATTAAATTTGTAAGATAGGCTTACAGATGTAATCCCCATTCCCTCTAAGTATATTCAAACATATGCATCATGTTGAAAACAAAATGGTTACATACCTGATGGAGTACAAAACTCTTCTGTTGAAAGATACAGTTATGAGTACTGTGCAAATAAGTTAAGCATACAGACTAACTCTCATACACAATGGTTTGCCTAGCTAGTTGTTTGCCTTTTTAAACTGCTTCTCATTAGCAGGTGATTGCCTGTGAACCAATCAGTGGTTCAGGAATTCTACATGCAGCATACACAGCTGATTTGCAGCATAATCAGCCAATCCCATACAACTACTCAGCAAAATATAAAGGCTCAATGTAGATTCCAACCCATTTCTCTCATTTGTTTTGGAAATTACTGTGGTACGGATTATGTCAGCACAGAGTGAGTGTTTGTAGCAGCTACGTGTTACATACAGATTTGTGTGCTACAGGATGAAGCTGCAGCTGCAGACAATAGGCATAGTTAGAGAGGCTGTAGAATGTGCAGGGAAATAACACTTAAGAGTAATTGTGTGACCTGTGGCAGCCTTGGTGTACAGCCAGAACCTGATTGAGGGAATTCATCCTACTGGAAAGTAAGGTATGTGCTTATGGTAAGTATGTTAGCCTAAGCTATCATTAATAGAGTTGCTGGTTGCATCCTAGAACAAGGTAAGGGGTGCATTAACCATTTTGTCAACCAGTTGGATAACTGCCAAGTCATGTGTAATGTCATGGTAGTTATCTGGAACGTGTGTGTTGGCAACCATTGCTTCTAGCATGATCCCCATATATGTATGTAACATGTGCTGCTATGGTTGTCTGTAATATCATTAGCAAATCATTATGGGCTGCAATCTGCAATGACTGGGCATCATTTGAATTATATACTTCAGACTCCTCTGGGAATTCATGCTGATGCATGGCCTGACATTCTATGCATATTCTCGTGTTGTACTAGGAATGCCTTAATTGTGGTCCTATCTGTAGGTCTTTGACTGCCATTATTTAGAGGCATGCATTCAAACTACTGCTGCTTTGGGTGGATAAATAGGTGATGAGACAGTCATACATATCAGAATTTCTATGACTGTTGTACACAAACGTGTATTTTAAATGCTAGACTCAGCTGTATTTGAACCAAGGCCATGTGGACCAAAAATTAATGTTTTCACAGCATTTAACAAATTAAGCTACTGAGTCACTGTTATAACAGTTGTATTTTTACATGTTGTACAATTAATTGCCCACTTGCCTGCTATTACATACCTCTCTAGCAGCTGTTATTATGTGTATGGCTTTATAGTAATGTATTTCTCTACCAGAGAGACAGTTCCACTCTTATGTTTTCATTACACATGTAGCAACTTTATTTTTATATGTTATAGTTATAATTGCAGTTACCTAATGTTAGATATTACCTGCTATTAGATACCTCAGTTACATCTATTTTTATGTGTATGGCTTTATAGTGATGGATTTCTTTACCAGAGTCCCAGTTACACTTCTATTTTGACATTGCTGTCATAGGAGATTTGTGTGATGTGGTGCAATGCACAGCATTGCTTAAACATGCTTAATGATGAGAACTTGACAATTACAATGTTTTGCTTAAAACACCTGTGTTAATTAACAGCGATGGTCTTGGGTTTGAAATAGGGCACAGGTGTAGTTTTTGAATGTGATTAATATTTTCTCACAAACATATATAAATATAGTGCCATTTAGCTTAGCTTAGAGATGATATATGCTGCATGTTGTGCAGCATTGTGCAAAAAATCTTTAGAAATGAAAATGGAGAGATAGGACAGTGGTGAAATGGGGTGCAGGCAGGTATGTGAAGGAAGGATGTAGGAAAGAACCATAGCTATCCATTTTTTGTACAGCAACAAGTATGTACTTTAACATATTTTTTTTAGCTGAATTTGAACTGTCACCCCCAGACAGAGGGGGTGAGGACAGCATAAGTACTTACCATACTCTTGCCACATCCTGGCCAGATGCCCAGCATGGGACTGCACATTGCAAGCCCTCTCTTCTGCAGCTGTGAAAAGAGAAGCAAAATATTATCCATACCAGCTTTGGGCACATTCAGTTTGTATATTTATAAATTACTGGAAAACATACTTACATATCTGTGGGGTGAACCCATCTCTAGCATCTTGTACCCAGGTGTCCAAGGTTCCCCTCTTCCTTTGTTTCGGGTCATCATTGTGGTGACAACACTGCTCAAAAGTGCAGGGAATACCAGTAACAATGGTTAGGTCCCTGGCCAAATGATTCCAGGCCTCACATTTACACTCTGAGCCCTCATACTCACCCTGCAGCAGCCAGAGTCCATATCTCTCTCTACCAAGACTCCAGTAAAAACTTTGGACTCCTGCACACCCCACTTTTGCACCTTAAAATGAGATCCCTCTCCGATTCTAGCAGCCATCCACACAGGCAAGGTCAGGCTCCAAGGAATGATGTGAAATTCTCACCTATTGTCATTTATATAGGCAGCATTTCTGCCCTTGCACATCATACTGTGACTTTCAAATAAGTGCCACGTCAGTTAGCATCATGCTAACTTGCAAATCCATGTTTAAGCGAAGCTTAGCAGTGCACTACTTTTCTAACCATTTCTAAATGTAACAATTATTTAATTTAAAGTCAACCGATGTTTCAGTCATCTGACACAGTTTCAGAGCACTATATGTAAAAAGCATTACTACCCAGGACTTAATACACTGTAGGTCATTACTTATCCTATCTAGCCACTGGGATAGTGCAGGGGACTGGAATATCTGCACATAGACTGGGAAGGTGCCTGTAAGTGTTCGCTGCATGGGTTTGTGCATTGTTAAGCATGGTAGACTTACAACAATTGAATAGATCCACTTTCTATTAGTTGTCTACCAGATATGTACTGCTTAAGTATGCCTCATTACTCCTAGCTAAGCAATGCACTGCATCCTGAAAACAAGCACATGTAAAAAAAAATATTAATATTAAATGCATCTGGTTTCTATTTTTAGATGTCTGGTGGATGTCTACTGCTTAGGTACACCATGCTACACCTGGCCAAGTGAGGCGGTACATTGCACAAACAAGCACATGAAAAACAATTAAAAAAAATTAAAAAAGTAAAAATTAAAAATTATTAACATTGAATGCATCCAGTTTCTATGCTTAGATGTCTAGCAGATGTCTGTACTGTGCCAGAAGATATAGTAAACCGCCTGTCCAACAAATTCAGCTCTAACTTTACCACTCTCTCACCCCCAGAGTCCCCTCAGGAAATGGCATTAAATACAACACCCCCTACTGTCACTATAAAACAGGTCCTCAATGCGGTCTCTAAGGCCAAGAACACTGCTTCACTGTGAACCCAGACAATATCCCAGGTTGCCTTCTAAATTGCATGAAACATGACCTATCAGGTCCTCTGGAATTACTGTTTAACTGTAGCCTCCAAACAGGCTTTATGCCTCATGAATGGAGAAAGGCAACAGTCATCCCTCTCCACAAAGGTGGAGCATCTAGAGAAGCTGGAAACTACAGACCCATACATGCAAAGGCTTGTGATACAGAATCTGGATTGCCTAGACATAGTAAGGCCTTGTTAAGTTTAATTCTGGTGGCTGCCAAAACAGCAATTACCAGAAAATAGAAATTTAAGTCTAAACTAACTGTACTTGAAGCAGTGAATATGGAACAGATGTAAAAGAACTGGAAGTGGGAGCTTCAGAAAAGAATAGGAGAACATTACATAGAAAAACAAATGGAAATTGTGAGAACAATACATGTAGAATAGTATTTTGAAGGGATAGTGAAGTTTAAGGTAAGTCAGGGACTGAGTAATTTAATAATATTGGATTGATGATAATTGTATAATAGAATACATGTGATATAATGTTTCTAACTGTGAGCATGTTAACGTTGTTTGTTTTATTTTATATAAATGTATGTTTGCCTATGTCTTAAGTTGTTGTGTCTTTCAGCTTTTCCCAGTTAGGGGTCGCCACAGCGGAACTCCGGTCCGCTAATGATTGGCATTAGATTTTTATGTACTGAGTTGCCAGCTCTGACACACAACCTTCAACGAAGGTACGCCCATTCACGCATGTCTCCACACAGAAGACGCTCTAGCTGAGAATCAAACAGGACCAACGTCTTACTGTGAGGCGACAGCACTACCACAGCACCACCACCGAAGACATTAGACTCAATACATTTTCGATTTCTCAAGAGTAGGTCATGCCTACTCAGTCTCATGGACTTCTTTGAAAAGGTCACCAAAGCAATGGACAAGGGCAAAATGGTTCACACTGTCTACATTGACCTGGTCATGGCATTTGACACAAAACCCTACTCAAGCATTGTTGACAAACTCAAGAGGTTAGGTACAAATCCTTATGTCACCCAGTGGATAGCCAGCTGGCTCATACACAGGACCCAGGAAGTTAGAAATGGGGAGTCCATCTCTTCAAAAAGGCCAGTCATGAGAAAAGTCCCTCATGGGGTGGTCCTGGGACTACTCCTTTTTGACATCTATTTCTCTGATGTCAAGACCAACATCAATGGCCTCTGGCTGACCAAATTTGCAGATAATTGCAAATTAGGAGAAAACATAGAAGCCCCCACCAACACTAATGTTTTCCAATAAGGGCTGACACAGACAAATAATGGGTGTCAGAGCTGTGGACTAAAACTAAAGACCAAGAACACTGCAAAATAATATCCTTCAGGATGTCATCCATCCCTGGTAACTGTCATATTGACAAAACACCCAGAAGAATCAACCCAGTAGACAGGGACTTGGGAACACACATAGACAGCAATCAAGCCTTTAACCATTATGTGTCTGCAGTAGTGAAGAAATCATTCTATGTTGTGGAATTTATAAACAAACGTGTGGCATCTAGGTCCAAGGAGGTCACTGGCTGCTGTATTCAGCATTCATCAGCTCTGTCATTGAGTACAATGCTCTCTTTGGTATGGATCTAACTAGACACATCCAACAATTGGAACATCCACAAAGGTTCATCACTAAAAGAATACAGGGCATAAGTAACATGTCCTGTGTTGACTGCCTTATAGCTCTATCCTGGTATTCTGTCTCCTACAGGCTGTTGAGGGGAGAACTATGTCTGACTTACAAGGCATGTGTTGGATCTCATCCTGATAGATGTGCTGTATATCCTCAAATGAGCACCAGAATTTCCTATTTTAAAAATTTAAACCCTGACTATGATACAAATAGGACCTGCTGGAGAGACAGGTATGTACCCCTGAGATGACAACTTCTCTGGAACACATTTGTAGCAAGCAGTTAACTATAGTTTAAAATAAGAAATGATTGTTTTCTTTATTAAAGTGTGAGGAAGTAAGGTTTGGCTGGGAAAAGAAATGGGTGAGTGGTGGGGCATGTCATGCATTTGACCACCTGTGTGCAGACTGAATATTGTCACTGTCTGTAGGAAGTATCCTGCAACTTTTGCAGACTTTTTTTTTTTTTTGCTCTTCACTTGATGAGCTGACATGATGGGTGATATTTAGTGGGACTGACTCAGGGTGCCGGTTGAGACAGTTATGCTTCAGCAGGAACAGGCAAGTGATCCATGTGCAGGAGAGCTCCTCCTTAATGCAATTCAAGTGTAACTTGGAAAACTGGATGGAGAACAAGCACATATATCTGTAATGGACACAGGCACCCTATAAATGGCTCATTTCCCAAGTCCCTGCTTATACTTACCGGGGGTACCAGAAAACTCCAGTGGTCATTAGCCCAGTGCACACCTATGAACCTATGAACTCCTAGCAACTTTTTTTATTCATTTCTGTGACTTATCACATGCCTTATTCTCTTACAGTGATGTACAGCTCACTGAATGCCATCTGTCATTATGGCTACATAGGTTTCCAGGTGTTTACTAGGCTAACAACCACAGGGGCCTTTTAAGCCTAGCCATGCAGCCCAAATCTCTGACAAGTTCTGGTACCCTTGGTAAGTGTAATTAGAGGTTTAGCAGATGAAATGTTTACACGCAGGAACCTGGTAGATGAGCCATTTACAGGTTGCCTGTGTCTGTTAGAGACACAAGTACCAAGGCAGTGATTAATTTCCTGTTCCCCATCCAATTGTCTAAGTTACATTTGAATTGGGTTAGGGAGGAGCTCTGCTTCACATGGACGGGGAGCCTGTTCCAGAGATGTGCTGATACATACCTGTCTCTCCAGCAGGTCCTGTTTATAGAAAGGAAGGTTTACATCTCTAGAATGGGTAATTCTGGTGCTGTTTATTCTGTGGATATACAGGAGGTCCATCAGAGTGGGGTCTGACAATGCCCTGTATGCCAGACATCAATCTCCCCTCAGCAGCCTGTAGCAGACAGAATAAAGGGATAAGGCCTTGAGGTGGTCTGCATAAGACATTTCACTTATGCCCTGTATTCCTTTAGTGATGAACCTCTATGGACATTCCATTTGTTGGATATGCCTGGTTAGGTACATACCAAAGGGGCATTGTACTCAATGACAGGTTTGATGAATGCTGAATAGAGTGGAGCAATGACCTCCTTGGACCTAGACTGAGAGGAAGACAGTTGATTTTCCTGGTTTGCTCACTAAACAGCACACCTGTCAGTTGCATTTCATGGTTTGCTCACCAAACAGCACGCCTTCATTTGCATTTCATTATAAGATCATTTGCATATACCTGTTGTAGCACTATTATCCACACTGCTGCGTAGAATTAATTGGTGCTGTGAGTCACAACACACCTGAGCTTGGACACTTCCCCCATGATGGTATGCGTATGTTGGGTACTACAAAACTTGATTTTTAATCCTGGCCTGTGTTAAAACCAGACTTGGACAGGCAGAGATAAAGATTTTTTTAAAACTGTTGTGTGTAGCTAGACAAATACATGCTTTATACAAACATTTTGAATGGACTCATCATGTTAGTGTTCAAAATGAGATCTCAAAAACATTATTGTCATGAATATTCCTTGAAAATTATTTTTTAAATAAACAATTGTGTGTGTTTGAAAAACCAAACTTCTGCTGTGATTTTATGCTTGAGCATTTTAATATTATACAAGTGCCATAAGGCTATCAGCTCACTTTCTGTAGAGTTTTTATTGGCATTAAGTACTTGGCACTTAAGAGGTAACCCCAGGTCCAGGTTAAAAAATTAATATTATTAATATTATCCATCATGTAAATAATTTGCTTTTAAACAATACTTCTAATTCAGATTGTTAAAAAGCACAGTATTTTGTTTACTAACTGGTTTTAAAAGCAGGAAACGTTTAAGTTAAAGCACTCTTTGAAGCTGTATTTGAAAATGTTCCATGGAAAGTAACATCAAAAATGTCAATCTGAAAATGTTAAAGTGTCTACTGAATTTTTGACAGAACTTCTACAGCAAAAGTGGGGCAAGCAAGCACATTGCTACAATGTATCATATCAGATAGTAATTTTGTTGCTGCTCACTGCAGGCGGCACATAAAAACAACAGGCTGAATTCAGAGATGGCCTTTTCATGGCAATGCCAACCATCTAAGGAGAACACCTCATTCATGATCCTGCTAGATGTGTGATTCGGAAACAGATCTATGAATTTATCAGTCATTGCTCAGAGTGATATACACTGTATGATTAAAATATGAGTATTGTATCAGTGTACCATTCATTTTGGGTCTATATTACAACACCAAAGACGCTGAACATCAAACAGCTTAAAGGCCAAAAATGCTGGACCTCAAAGTCTCTATTGCAGGGGGCTGCACCCCCCACCCCCTGCTAATTATATACACCAACTCCGAGATTGCACTACAGAGGAAAGGACAAATATTTCAATCTTCACTGTACTGTGATCTCACAAAAAGCACATTGATGAACAGCATTTCCAACGTTAAAGCCATTCGATGTTCAGCCTCTTCGATTTTGTAATAAGAACCCTTCATTTTATCTTCTTATATATGTGTGGAAACAGGATTGAAAACAGACATGCTCTAATCAAATCCAATATTATTAAACTGGATTAATCAAAAATAAATATTTCTAAAGTAAAATATGTGATGGAAATCTAAAGTTCAGCTTAACTATTTGTATTAAAATTGATTTTTTATTAAAAGCTTCTTCTCTGTATCTTTCTGATTGGGGAGCAATGCCCATACAGCCACACTATTTAAATATATTAATTCCATGGTCACAGTCAGTTGATAATAGAGGTAATTTTTAATTTCAGTAAAATAAAGTACAGTTATTCCTCCAGGGATACATTCTAATAGCATTTATGCTTATCTGAATATTTATGATGCAAATTCAGTTAGAAACACTTCCAAGGTATTAACATTTATTACTTCAAAAATTGTAACTATTTTAACACATTTTTTAGTAATTTAGTTATTCTACATAAGCTGTATTTATTAGACTCAGACACTTAATGGAATTAATGCCATATGTTTTCATGACCCATCAGTGAGAGGTGGTTATATTTCATTGCATGCCTCACAATTATGTAAGCTGGCAACAAACTTGTATGTGTATATACCTGTTTGTAAAACAAGATGAAGACACACACTGGTAGTTGTCTGTAAGGACCCTATTTATTTGAATAAGTCTCTGTTTAAAAGTAACTTTAACACTGTAGAAATTCAGAAATTGTAATCTTTTGCAATGACTTAAATTTTCATATCCATGGATGCGGTTGGCATATTTCTGTTGTACTCCTTTAAATTTAATCATGCTAATTTTCTTATAACATTTCCGTATTATTAGCATTCCATACTCTAGTTTGGGTCTGATGTAAAGTATAGAAAATGAGCTTGTCATTTCTGATTTCCTAGACTTTAAAAGTCATTTTGTACAACCTATAGCTTTATAATTATTATAAACTTATTGGTTGATATTATTTGGGAAAAAAAAAACTCAAAGCTGGATCTACCCACATACCCAGGTCCTTAAGTAAATCTAAAGTTTCAGTCATTGTGTGCTGTATTAAATGTTCACTCTTCAGTCTATACCCACCAAATCACATATTCTTCACTTTTCACATATTTATCAGCATATTATTCTCCTGTGCCCAAATAGTCAACTTAGTCAAGTTCTTTTGCAGACACGTCCTATTTATAACAGATGTAATCAACTTACCCATGTTCAAGTCATCTGCATACACCCCAGATGAAAAAGGTAGATTTGAAAGATACAGCGTAAACAAGACTGGGCCCAGGAGAGAGCCCTGTATGGCACCCTGGCTATAAACTAGAATTTTACCTGTCCAGTGACTGTATGCTATCTGTCATGTTCTACTTGTAAGCCATGAAGCTGTCTGTCTTATTAGGGTTACATAAAGACCTAGTTGTTCAAATTTATTGATCACTATTTTGTGTATGACCCTATCAAGAGCTTAAGATAAGTCTACATAAACAACATTAAAGAACACTTTTTCTTTTATACCTAGTATTATTACTGAATATCATTTTACAGGTAGTTATAGATCTGTTTTCATCATATGCATGTTGATGCATGTTTTCAAGTCTCAGTCTTTCCAATTCTGACAATAATTTATCCCAAATAACCTTATCCATTATTTTCCACAATAAAAAATTAAGCTTATGGGTGTATATAACTCCGAGATTGTCCTATTCCTTATTCCCTTGAAGAAGGGTTTAACAAGTGCATGTCTCCACATTATTGAGTAATTTCCCCATAAATGTGAATAACAGATAACAATGGTAATGTAAGCTCTTGGCGAAGTGTTCTCAAGTCATTATTACTAACAGTGACTCCTTCCTATGCTTTGTTTGGGTCCAGTTTGCATAGTTCTTTTTCAGTATAATTTACTTTAATTTTAGTATCTGAAGTTACTTGGGTGTTACTAGCACAATGTATTGCCTCAATTGTAGAGCCAAACAGTTTTGCATAAGATTTTGTAAATTTATCTATGACCTGTTCTGTCTGAGAAAGAGGTTTAGATTCTTAACGGTTTATTGATTTGTATGTTCTACTCCCACCACATTACATTCATCTATAAAATGGCTTCTTATTATGTACAATATCTTTATATACATTTCCTCATTTTACCTCACCCTGTTTAATTTGTCTGTCCAGTTTGTTTACATTCATTTTCAAAGTTAAAACTCTACGTTCAGCTAACAGGTTACTAGTAGCCATCCACAAATCCAATAACAAATCTGGTGACTGCCTTTTTACTAACTTTGTTGGAAACACTTGGAATAAGCTTCCAAAGAATCTAGCTTCCCTTACATCTACACCAATTTTCAAGAACCAAGTAAGAGCCTTCCTTAAATCTCAATGGTTATGTACTTGTACTAAACCAGATTGATACCCTCTCCTCTTACTAAACTACCTCTAAACCTACTTCAACAATTATATCTGTTTCATATTTCCTTCTATATATGTTAATGAAGCATTATAATTTCTCTAGCTTAATTTCAGCTTTTTCTATTCCTTCCTGACCTACAACATAATACAAACCAGCCCTTTAGACATTACATGTTATCCCAAGAACTGTTACTATTTATGTACATAACAGGTTTGATAGATACTAGGTATTTGTTTCACTTTCTCTGTCTGATATACTGCTGTAAATCTACTATATCTGTCTTCTATAGTTACTTTAACTGCTCTTAATCTCTCTACACCTATTCCAATATAATTATTTCTTTTTCTCTTTTTTTCCGCTCTCACCTACTAACTTAAACTAAATGTGTGGTAAAGTGTTTTTCCTTTTTCTTTTTTGTTTTTACATATTAATGTACTTTCATAATGTCTCTCATTAAGTAGATGCATACTACCTTTATTTCACTTTGTAAAATCCTGTTTGGAGCTTTTCTCCCCGGGCCTCTACTGAAAATGGACATATATCCAGATAGACTAGCCCGGTCAACAAATGTAAAATAAATAAAATAAAAAATAAGTTATAGCTTTACCTCCTTTCCATTTATTGTATTTTTTTATCTCTCATGTTAAAGCATATGTTCTTATGAAATATATCCACCTAAATGCCATCAACACATGACTTTAGTGATCTGTACACTCCAACACTTATTTGTTTCAAGGTTGTCTTTATCGTCACAGTTACATAATCTACAGACTAGTGTTGTCATTGATGGTGTAATAATCACAGGTCTCATAACAGTTAATCCCTATCATAACACCTCTACCTAATTATTTGTTAAAATGTCTGTTGCAGTAAAAACATTTATACTCTGACAGAAATGGTTTTCAGTCATAGTTCTTCAACTATGTTTCACAAGCAATAGTAACATTAAAGAAATGTTACTAATGCTCCTAATATTAACAACCAGCACAGATAACTCAGATTTTGATAATTGTGATCTATTTAAATGTCTGACCTGGCAACAATTCTGTCTTGTGTTAGCCAAATATTACATTATATCTGCTACAAAATTCTCTTTCCTTATCTTGACAGATGGATTCCAGCCTGACTAAATACATGTGTGCCCCAAATCAGGTTTGGATGTCCTGCACATTTCCACTTTCTAACATTGGTATTTTTTCATGCAGGTATTTACTCAAATAAATCTCTTTATCACACTGACATGATATTCCTTTGAAGGTGTGATCTGTGAATATGTCCTAACATCTGCACATGCTATGCTATCTAAGAGGGCTATAACAACTAACAGTCAGTGAACCCTTAAAGATGAAGTCATTTGAATCAACATGAATAAAACAATTCCATACATCCTTGTATTAAGGCATTCTAAAGCCCTACTCACATCCTATATTTTTGCTCTTGGCAAACATAACACTATTCATCATTCATTATCCTCTCAGCATATTTAAGCATCAGTTCCTCTAATAATTGAATCTACAATTACTAGTATATCAGTTCCGACCAGATCTGAAGAATCTCCCACTTCTATTTCAATAATGTCTGCTCCATTAATTGTTTCACAAGAATGATATTTATCACTATTACCATTCTTATTCTCAGTGTTTTCACTACTTATTTCAATTTTAAGCACACAATTCTCATATAACTGTCTACTTACACAGCTTGAGCGTTATCATCTTCAGTCTTTCTCCTCATTTTTCTTGAAATATTTTTCCTTAAGTCTGCCAAGTTCTGTTTACATTTCTTCTTTTAGATTGCTCACTGGCTCTATTTTCTGTCTTCTGTGCTGGAAAAATGATGTCAAGTTTTTGTAGACTGAATGTTTTGTGATTGAACAATGTCATTTGTGTGTTACATAAAAAAGCAGCGTCTTTCTGTAAATAGTTTCAGTATATATTCTCTTTGCAGTATAGACAGTGATCATTTTTTCTTCCTAAATATGTGTGGCAAACTTCTCTCTTTCTTTCTTTTTTTCTTTCTTCTACATGCTGTGAGCTCACAGGCTGCTAAATATTTACATCCTGAATTTGAAAATCACCTTCAGGAAAATTGACCTGGTTTATTATAAAAACGTGCACACTGATTGATCAGTCCAACCAGCCTGCCACTTGTAAATTGAGCATATACCAATAAAAACAAAAGTCTGGCCACTGAAGTGCCATTGACTAGGCAGACTTTTCTTTTGATATATGCTTCCAAGGGTAAACCAAATGGAAGAAAACTCGGGTACATGTTGTAAAACGAAAGAAACTGAAACATATGTTATTTCCTTGTATTTCTGCATTGTCTCAGCAGACTGTCATACCTCTGAATTGTGTGGAATTAAAAAAAAATGGAGATTCTTTTTTCTCTGTTGTTTCTGTTGAGCAACATTGATTCACTCTGCAAGTAGGAGAACATAAGTCCCATACACATGCACAGTACATCAAAAAATATGGAATAATGAATGGGTAAATGATGTGCTGTTATACAAAGATATTATTTAAGAAAGATAAACAATTTCTTTCTTAAATAATGTCATTGTATAATAGCAATAACCCACTCCTAGGTGTGGGTAATGCTGGATTTATTCATGGCTGCCTTTGTTTGATGACTTGACCTTCGTCCTCATGTTCAAACCACACCAGTCTTGGATAAATCCAGCATTATGCATAGTCAGTTGCGGATTATTAAATGTCCTGGGTTGAGAGATCTTTATTTTGGAACTCAAAGACATTCCTTTGCAATTAACTAAGCCAGATAGAAGCATTTCCTGACTATGATGGAAATATGATGACGGAATGAGAAATAATTGTCCACATAAGTACCCAGGTCTCCTATGATCATCTCTGCCTGTCTTTCTGTAGATGATTGCCATTTAAAACAAATGAGGTAGGAGCAACTATTTCACTGATTACATCTGTGCTGTACTTTTTTGCATTTGATTTGACACCATTTTCAGTACACCTGGTAAGTGCATATTCCAACTCTTGCCAGAGCAGTCTTGTATCAGTGGATGTGCACATAACAGTATGCAGCTTGCAGTCATGAGCCAGCATGGGGAATGGATCTGCAACTGATGATGCTGACTAGGTAATGCTATTATTTGATGTCTATCATGATTAGAGTAATGACTTTGAGTATTTTGCTTACAAGATACAGAAAATTTGAATGTCAAACAATGGACTGAGAGAGAGTACTAACTGTTGCAGGGCTGAAAAGTGGGACACAGGAAAGTGATGAGGTAATGTATGTTTCTTCTCTGTGGAGTATACACAGTAAGTCATCAGAGGAGCAGGGTGGGATGAAGGGTGCATCTGTCCTGGGTGCATGATTTCTTCTCTGTGGTGTATACACAGTAACTCATCAGAAGAGCAGGGTGGGATGAAGGGGGTATCTGTCCTGGGTGCATGATGTCAGGTAGTGCAATTACGAAATGGTCAATTGGGAGGTGGTGGACTACCAGCATGAATTCTAATAGCGCATTAGTGGTCAGGGTCGAAGCACTTCAGTGCTCTGTGTGTGACTTATTTGTAGCAAGGCACTTGTTACATTTGTAGCAATGTGACCTGCTGTAGTATCAAGTAAAGAACAAAGAACATTTTGTATATTATTTTGTTTTTGCTCCTTGAACACTCAAAGAATGTAGGAGGGGAGCCGGCTTATCTGCTTGCTCCAATAGCACTAGCCATATTGGGGAATGGACATTTCAGGAGCACAGAAAAGGATCCACTTGCTTGCTGACATGCACCTGAGGTGTGCAGTACTAGCCCAATCAGTCAATGGATCTTTTTTTTTGCTTCCTAACTCTAATAGTTAATGAGCAGCAGAACAGGGAATGTACTGGGTGTTAGATGAATCAGCTATGGCTCTGATCCCTGTACCCACATAGGTTTTCAATGAGAGCTTTGGTTTCCTCCCATATCCTAAAGTTCTCCTGTAGGTGAATCATTTCTTCTCCAGTTTACATCTAGGTATGTGAATCATGTATGAGTGAATGCATATGGGTTTTTCTGATGATGGGTTAGTATCCTTTGCAATATTAGTCCCACAGTGCCCTGTACTCTTTATATGTTGTAAGAGGTTCATGTTTCCCCAAGATCTGATTTGGAATAAGCAGGTTATCAGTGAATGAATGAAGTAATGGACAAATGCTTCTAAAATGCTAAGCCCAGAATCCTAATTTGAAATACTGCTACTCAAGATGATGAGACCTTCTGATAGAAGGAAGCCCAATAGGAAGGTAGACTGAGCAGCTAATCAGCAACATCAAGTGCAGCACTCAGTTTGGGAAGCACATTTACATTTGCTTAAAGCTGCAATTGTTCCAGTTCTGCTGTACATCAGACTGACTATGTGTTGTGCAGCAAACAGCAACACGGTCGAGAAACTGATGTAAATTACATAAACTGCATTTTTATTCAAAAATTAGATTATGAGAAATGTACTAAATTAAGGCTAGAAACATTTTTTTTAAAAATAACCCTATCTGAACTTAGTCAATGAGCATAGTAAGAACTTATATATCTTATCCATGGTTTGAACAAGTGAGCAAGAAAAATAATAAAAGGAACCCTACAGTTTTTTTTGTACCTTAACTGGTACCTTTTTGACAGCCCTCCTCAAAATATGCAATTGATTTTATAAATGCATGTCATTCTTTACTGTAGGAAGTAAGTTAACAGAGGACTGAATCTTTAATAAGGACACTTTTTGACTTCTTTATTATAGCTGGGAACAATTTTGGGGGATGTGTTTACAGCTTACATTATTTATTTTTGCTATATTTGGTGCTTTACTTTTACAGATGAGCCTGAGTGATAAACAAGGATGTGAAATATAATTTATTTTTCACACTATTACAACTTTCCATGTCTTTTTAGGACTGGCAACATTCAATATTATTAGTTTAGGGGGCGTGGCCAAGGATGAACACAGGATAGCAGCAGATTTCTTCAGCTCCACCAATTTCATTACAATGACAGGAATTAATTACTTAAAAAATTAATTTTCGAAGTAATTTTCTTTCTAAATATGTTTGTTTTATATAGTTCTTGAACTATATCTAAAAAAGAAAGGAAATCTTAATAATATTCCTGTCAGAAATCACTTTGGAAATTTTCCTGTCAGTTTATCAGTCTGAAATGAGTTCCAGTAAG
>NC_056737.1:1209332676-1209370176 GCF_019279795.1 Protopterus annectens
ACCACAAATATGAATAAAAAGCTTAATAAACAACAGATTAAACTATTGGACAAGAGTGTTTCATATACAGAAGTTATTACATAAATAAATAAGCTTAAATCAAACAAAGCACCGGGTAATGATGGTATTATACCAGAGATATATAAAATCCTTTCTAAAAATACATATTCATTAATACATAACGTTTTTATTTTGGCCCAAACTGAGTTAATAACCCCCCCCATCTTGGCAATATACATTTATTTTGCCAATTTTAAAACCTAATAAAGATCCAACTAGATGTTCTTCATATCGGCCCATCTCATTACTTAATGTTGATTATAAAATGTTTATGAGTATCTTTGCTGATAGATTGAAGACAATCAGACAATCATTCCCGGCATTATAGATATAGATCAGACAGGCTTCATTGTAAATAGAAATACTTTTGATAATATAAGAAGAACTTTAACATTAATAGATTTTGCAAATAGGAAAAAGAAAGATTTAACACTTATTAGTCTTGATATAAGTTCAGCATTTGATTCAGTAAGTTGGGACTATCTGTTTACCTTAATGAAGTGCACAAACTTCTCAGATGCATTTGTAAATCTAATTGAACATTTATACAAAGGAACGTTGGCTTATATTAAGGTAGGAACATATGTTTCACAAAAAATACCCATTCTTAAAGGTAAAACGGGAACAGGAACAACTCACCAAGCCTGGCCCCAAGTCAACACGAAGCTGGTAGGAATCTTAAAATGTTCAGCAGTGAATATCTGCAAACCAGTTTTCAAAGGTAGTGAAGTCACAAACCATGCAATACAAAGGAATGCCAGCTAAAAAGTACAAAATCCTTCCTTCGAAAATAAGGATTAGTAGACCAGGTAAATCCACCACAAAAGCTTTAATTAACAGACACGAACACCAAGCGCTTTCGCCTGGACACTTCCAGGCTTTTTCAAGGTTGAAATACAATTATGGCCACTCTGTATTTATACATTAGTTGATCGGCCAATTAAACCATTAATTTGGCAATTAAGATAAAACAATCAACTCTTAAAGTGCAGTAGTGCCAAATTTCTGTTAGCGTTTTACTTCACTTGGACAAATGTGCTATCAGTAAATGTAAAATCTCAACAACATCAAGTTATAAACATTAATAAAAATTGGTCTTTTCTAATTTTATTGTAGTTAAACTGTTATGTTAGTTGTTCTTAAATAAATAAATTTATATGGTATCTAGATATCCAACTATTAAAAACACATCAATAAAATAAAAATAATAATAATAACAATAATAATAACCATAACATTTCTAAAAAAGTTTTTTTAACTGTAAAGTTTGTACGTGGAGTTGTTAAAAAAGAAGAAAATAAGTGACATAAGTATTAATAATTTATGTTACACTGATTATTTCCTACAAAGTTAGTTTATGTAAAAATATTTCTGGTACAAATAAAGAATCTTTATATGAGCAGATGGATATTGTATGTTTTACTTAAAAATTAAATAAGAATATACTCAAATGCTCCTAAAGGTTTATAAGTGTAAACATCACATGGAAAGCTAGCAAATAATTCATAATTTATTTCTTCTCATTTTCAATATGCTGTTGATGCTAATGCTCTCATTCATACCTGGCTTCCTTGAAGCATCTAATTTAATTTGCCAGGTTAACTCTCTAGTTTCCAAATAAGTTTCCCAGTCACCTCCCCTGGGGTCGCTGGTAACTTGTTCTAAAACAAAAAATTTTAAACTCATGTTGTCACAAGTGAGAGAGTGTTTGAAGAAAGCATTTGTGTTCTTCTTTTTTTCAATTTCATATGTGTGTTCGTATATTCGTTTTCTAAGTGTTCTGGTGGTTTTCCCGACATAAAAACCATGGCAAAATGTACATGTACCTAGATAGACTATACCCATTGTATTACAATTGTGGTGCCCCAGTGCTCTCAAAGTACAATTCCTAGCTGGAATGAAAATTTTTTCAGCATTTAATAAATATTTGCATTGTCTGCAAGCACCGCATTTAAAGGTCCCTTTCTTCCTATGGGGAGCCATGGTACTATTAATGTTCTTTGTGCTGGAGTGTTGCTCCAGCATTCCTTTTAAATTAATGTCACGTTTTCTAATGAAGGTTAATGTACTTGGTATGTAATTTTTAATGTCTTCTTGTGATGTAAGCATGGGCCAAAAGGCCTGTAGAGTGTTTTCTATAAATATTGCATCTTGAGTATAAGTGTAACTAAAACTTTTGTGTATGTCGTTATTAGCTACACTGTTGTTACTGAAGGACAAAGGACCTTTACTGAGCAAGGGTGGGAACTTAGAATCTCTTTTTTCTATTATCTCTTCTGTAATAGTATTAATCAACTGGGGAGGATAACCTCTTTCTATAAGCATGGTAGTTAAAGTTGCCGCCTCTTTCAGAAAGGCTTCCAAAGTGCTGCAAATTCTCGATGCTCGAATCAACTGACTCCTTATAATTCCCTTTTTAGTGTAAATGGGGTGAGAACTCTCAAAGTGTAAAAATGTGTTGGAATATAAAGGTTTCCTGTAAATAGTTGACTCAAAATGTTCTCCTTTACTGTCCTTAGTAAGTAAGATGTCTAAATAATGGAGTGAGTTGGTGCTGAGCTCATAAGTGAATGACAGAAAGTTAGTTGTAGTGTTAATGTATTCAAAAAACTCCAGAAAGCATTCTTTAGGTCCCTCCCACAATAAACAAATGTCGTCAAGGTATCGCTTGTAAAAAAGAATGTACTGCTTCCATTTAGACTCTTATAAACATAATAATAAAGAAAATATTATGGACAAGAAAATTATTGAAGAAATAAACAAACTAAATGAGAAATACAAAGAAATTTTAACTCATGAAGTTAAAATAACTTTAGAGAAATACAAGTTTTTGTCTTATTCAATAAGCCCCAAATACTTACATAGACTTAAAAATAAAACAAAAAGGTTGAATAAACAAAACCATATCAAAGAAATCTTTTCTCTAAGGAAAAAGAAGAATGTTTCTAGTATACCAGAAATACTAGATGAATTTAGAAATCACTTTCACAAAATTAACCATAATAATATTAACATGGAACCTAAAGATAAAATAAAGGAGTTTATAACCACAAATATGAACAAAAAGCTTAATAAACAACAGATTAAACTATTGGACAAGAGTGTTTCATATACAGAAGTTATTACATAAATAAATAAGCTTAAATCAAACAAAGCACCGGGTAATGATGGTATTATACCAGAGATATATAAAATCCTTTCTAAAAATACATATTCATTAATACATAACGTTTTTATTTTGGCCCAAACTGAGTTAATAACCCCCCCCCATCTTGGCAATATACATTTATTTTGCCAATTTTAAAACCTAATAAAGATCCAACTAGATGTTCTTCATATCGCCCATCTCATTACTTAATGTTGATTATAAAATGTTTATGAGTATCTTTGCTGATAGATTGAAGACAATCAGACAATCATTCCCGGCATTATAGATATAGATCAGACAGGCTTCATTGTAAATAGAAATACTTTTGATAATATAAGAAGAACTTTAACATTAATAGATTTTGCAAATAGGAAAAAGAAAGATTTAACACTTATTAGTCTTGATATAAGTTCAGCATTTGATTCAGTAAGTTGGGACTATCTGTTTACCTTAATGAAGTGCACAAACTTCTCAGATGCATTTGTAAATCTAATTGAACATTTATACAAAGGAAAGTTGGCTTATATTAAGGTAGGAACATATGTTTCACAAAAAATACCCATTCTTAAAGGTACAAAACAAGGATGTCCACTTTCTCCACTATTATTCACTTTAGTAATGGAGCCTTGGGCTAATTTGATCAGAAACAGTACTGACATAGAGGGTTTTGAAATAGATGAAAATACAACATCCAAAATTCAACTTTTTGCAGATGATGTTCTAATTACATCAGCAGGATCTAATTCATCTATACAGTCTCTATTTGATAACATGATGAATTTTAAAAGTATTTCTGGTTTAATATTCAATGAAGAAAAAACTAAAATACTACCTATATATACACGAAAAATATTCTCATTAGTGATTTTACTAAATATGTACCCAATTCAGGTCAGATAACTTATTTAGGTATAATACTATCTAAAGATATTAAATCTATTATATATAATAATTATAATACCTGTTTTCTTAATATACAAAATCTTTTTAATACCTGGAATAATATGTTTTTACTATGGAGGAGAGACTTACAATTATTAAAATGATAATATTCCCCAAGATTTTATACTTAATACAATCAATAATACTTCCACCTACAAAAATAATTATCAAGAAACTGAACACACTAATGTTAAATTTCCTATGGGCACCTAATAGACCTAGGATTGCATTAAAGAAACATACTAATAGCTGGTCTCAAGGGGGTATTTCTTTTCCAGACTTTAATTTATATACTATCTCTTCTATTGTAAAAGTTATTACTTTATTAATAGATCAGTCATATGTCACAAAATGGAAAGATTATTGGGGGCTAATTAGTATGCACTTCATGAAAATCTCCTTAACACATAAAAATATGATTGTAAATAACTCCATGTTATGGTTACTAAAGGAATTTTGTACTTTACCTACTACACCTAAACATATGGTTTGTTACCCATTAAATATTATTATTAGTTATCGTAACTTTATATTCATGCATCCTAAGTATAGGGAATGGAATTTTATTGTATTTCCTATAATGTATACTCAGGGTATGCTTTTGTCATCTACTTCTGAAGGAACTCATTTAGCTATAGATAATGATCTAAAGTACTGGTATCAGTTGATATCTGATAATAAAGTTAAAAATCTAGATTTCTTAAAACAAGAATTTGATTTAAGAGAAACTTGCTGGTTAGAGGTTCAGACCTTTAGACAACATCTCATTAATAAAATAGATTTAATGTCTATAACTGTTAAAGAATCTATTCCAACACTGATTGATTACTTGATATTAAATTTACAACATAAAGTTTCTGATAAAGGTAAACTTTCATACATACATAAAGTTATCAGACAAGAAACTTTTTACAGTGTAGATTCATACTGGAATTATTTCACTTCTATTAATGGGGACCCACCAAATCAACAAGATAAACAATATATATTGGAATCTGCTTATAGAACTACGTCTTCCATTGTCTGGAGACTTTATACATGGAAATTTTTACATAGATCTTTTTATACAGCTTTGATGATGAATAAAATAAATAATAAAGATAATCTATGCAAGAGATGTAATGTAGAAATTAATGCTGACTGGGCTCATATGTTTTATGACTGTATAAAATTGAAAGAATACTGGAAGTCAATTAATGAATTTTTTCAGGCTCTTTTTACAGATAATTTCATTATTTCTAAATCTCTTATATTATTCAACACACCTGTACCTCAAAGTGTTAAAAAGGTTAAGCTTCCCTTGTTATGGTCTATTCTAGCAGTGGCTAGGAAAATAATAACTAGAAATTGGATTTCAGATACACCTCCTTCGTTCAATGAATTTAAAAATGTTATGAATATAGTGTGCCATATGGAAATAAACACAATTAGGACTAGAACAAATAGAAAAACATCTTATTTTATTGTATGGGATAATTTACAAAATTTGTTAAAAAAATTTTAATTTCAATAGCATGGTATTTTAGTTTAATTAATTGATCTGATTGTAGTGGATGTCTTTGTAAATACTTTAGTTGTTTTGTTGAATATTATATTACCTATTTTTAATTACTTGTATAAAATTGTTATGATATTTCTCTTATATGTTAAAACAATAAACCTGTTTTGAAAAAAAATATTATTAGTTTACTACAACAGCATTTTTATTGTTGGGGTAATGGCAGTTATTAATGTTGCCTCACACAGCTTGGTTCTACAGTTCAGTTCACAGTTGGGTACATTTTAAATAAATTCTATATGCTCTTCATGGTTACAGATGGATTTTCACAGTCTGATCTGGTTTCTTTCCAAAGATGTGCCATAGAAAAATTGGAGATCCTTTAAATGATGTGCATAATATGAATTTGTGTGCATGTGCGTGTGTGTGTGTGTGTGTGTGTGTGTGTGTGTGTGTGTGTGTGTGTGTGTGTGTGCACACTTGTTTTTTAGTGTGTGTTTTTTATGTGTTGGAGATCCTTTAAACTGCAATAGGTGTGCATACAATGAATGCTTTGTGTATGCATGTATGGGTGTATGTGTGTACAAATGTGTGTTTGTGCATGCATGTGCACATATGTGTGCATATGTATGTGCATGCATGACTTTGTGCTTGCACATGCATGCATTCATGTGCATGAAAGTGTATGTGCATTTGTCCGTGTGTGTGTGTGTGTGTGTTTCCATGTGTACCTGTGTGGTATATGTAGCTTTGTGTGACTGTGTGTGCATTTGTGATTCTGTGTGTGTGTGTGTGTGTGTGTGTGTGTGTGTGTGTGTGTGTGTGTGTGTGTGTATGTGTGTTTGTGCATGTCAGCACATTAAGAATTAGATGGCTAACCTGGTAAGCACATTGAGAATTAGAGGGCACAGTGAAGCAACGGTAGAGTTGTCGCCTCACAGCTAGAGGTTCTTCAGTTCAGTTCTCATCTGGAGTGCCTTCTGTGTGGAGTCTGCATGTCCTCCGTGTGTTTGTGTGGGTTTTCTCTGGGTGCTCCCATTACCTTCCATGTACAAAGACATATGTCTGGAGCATTTCTCCCCGGGCCTCGGCTGAAAATTGGGTTAATTCCAAGTGACTTTCCTGGTAAACAAATGTTAAATAAATAAATAAATGTGTAGGATGGTGTGTGTGCAAGAGTGCCTGGCACCCTGCTTAGGACTGTTATTGCTGTCTTGAGTCCACTGATTGCCTCGATGTGTCATAGCTGCTTGGAGACTCTGAGCTTGATTAAGCAGATTATCAGAAAATGCATGAATATTTTAAATTATTTTTTCACACTGGCAAACCCCTATACTTTTATTTCATAGCAAGTGTTGCAAGAGTCTCTACACTGAGCGAAGGGTATTAAGCCCTTTCCTGAGGAACAGGGCTATCCATTCAATATAGTTAATCACTATGTATCCAATCCTTCCAAAAGATAAGTGCCATATCATTTGCTACCAAGTCATTAGCCCAAATTCTCCACCAGGAGGAGCACAAAAGGTCAGAGTTGCAACACCTAGTGAGCACATTGAGAATTTGAGCTTCATGTTGCCCAGGGTCACATATCTTCCTGTATGCCCTTGGGGGAACAGTTTTTAAAATGGAATAAATCAGGCATCTCTCAGGCTGGAGCAAGACAGGCCTAGTTTTTGTCTAGGCATAGACCAGCTTAATGGCATCAGTCACTAGGACATATCACCCTAGGTCCGGAGGTCTCAAACTCCCATTTTTTTTATCCACCACAAGTTTTCTCTATGTGAAATAGGGGTGTTTTTTATCTCATATAAATATCTGAATAGTAATTGTTGTATTTACAAGATTGGGGTGGGGCAAGCAGGGTGCTTTAGACTGAGGTCCGGCTATAAATGATTACAGTTTGTGACTTCTCTACTTTTCTATTTTGTTGCCATTACAAGGAAGGCAAGAGGAGTCATGCTGATGGACTGTTGCCCTTGTGACAGGCTGAAAGCCTGGAAACATAAGGTAGAATCATATAGGCAATTCAAAATAATACAGATATAATAACATAGCAACAACATGAACATTTTCCTGTATAGATCATCCGAATCATACTACCAATGTCATCAACAATGGATAACTGTGTTGTAAAATATTCTTTAGGGACTTTTTAACATAGGGAGAGAAAGAGAATGAGAGAGGTTTGATTTTAAAAGAAGATGAATGTATAATAATGAAATTACTTAAGAATGAATATGGTAATCTGGTTAGGGTTTCATATATTAAAGGGTCATGTGAGAAAAAACAAGGTCTGTGAGATAAGAGAGGCTATATTAATGTGGATAATAAAAGCACACGCACGCACACAAACACACACACACACACAGACACACACACACACACACACACACACACACACACACACACACACACACACACACACACCACACTGCACTTGTTCATTTTTGAAACAATACTGATTTATATTAAATCATGTATAACCAGCTATTTCTCAGCTCAGTGTTTTATTCACTGAATTATTTTGTTTATTGGACATTGTGATTATGTGAGGTAGTGCCAGGTGTGCCAGCGTATGCCAGCATAGCTAGCTGGAGTTTTGTAAAGAGTTACCATATGTCATTTGAATATCAAACTGGCTTGTACAGATGCTTGTGAAAAATACATTTGTAAAGTTGCTTGCGTTAAAAATGTATCAACAGTCGGTCCTGCTGGACAGAAAAGAAATATACATGTATGTCAGTCTGCATTGTTGTAACTGATGAAATGTATATATTTTAATAGAGGATACTGGATGGGAAGGGTACGAGTTAAGCTCAGCCCGGCTAACCTTAAGAAAAATAGCCTGAAATTAAATGACTTCATTTAGGCCATAAAGATTTTATCTCACAGGTCTGAATGCTTCCAGAGAATAGCTTGTTCAATTCTGCAGGAAGGGTGGAAGTGTCAGAGCTGTTTTACACTTTCCAGATGCTGTGATAGACCTTAGTTAAAGTTATGTTTGTGTATTGTGACACATCAGTGCCAGATCCTGGCTCAGTTTCTAGTGAGCGGGTAGTGTGGGAACCATAGAGTCAGGTGACAGATGTGATGTCATTCTGCAACCAGCACTAAAATTGTATTTGAGTAGTAGTGAGAGATGTGAGGGATGCAATCTGTTTTGACAGGGCACTCATAAGTTCATAGGTTCATAGCTGTGTACTAGGCTAATGTCCCTGGAGCCTTTTACAAGCCTAGCCCATAGGATTACCCTGGCATCATGCCACCCGACCTTAGTTCCCAGTGCCTCTGTCGAGTAGAGACACTGGAGTGATCCCAGGGTTAATTTTCTATTTCCTATCCACTCATCAAGATTTCTCTTGAAGAGGTCCAGTGAGGCACTCCGCTTGAAATGTATGGGAAGTCTGTTCCATAGTATGGGCAGTCTCTGGGTTATGAACCTGTCCCTCCAGCTTGTTCTTTTGATTGTGGTAATGAGGTTGAGGACTCTTGAGCATGTAGTGTGGAGGGATTGGCATTTCTTTAGATGTAGCATTTCTAACAGAGTTGGGTCAGACATGGCTTTGTAAGTCAAGCAGAGATCACCTCTAAGTAGGCGATATGAGACAGAATAGTTGGAGTTTTTTGAGTCTGTCCATATAGGGCAAGTGTTTAAGGTCTAGGATCCTCTTTGTGAGGTACTTTTGCGGCCTCTCCAGTTGTTGAAGGTTTCTAGTGAGGTACATGCCAAATGGGACATTATACTCAATGACTGACCTAATGAGGGAAGAGTAGAGGGAGACAATGACCTTTTTCTTCCTGGATGCAAAACCCTTAGTAATGAGATGTGCCACATAGAAGGACTTTCTGACTACAGTGGCAATGTGGTGGTCAAAAGAGAGGTTGCTGTCAACCTGTGTTCCCAGATCTCTTATGATGCCTTCTGTGTTCAGTGGACTACCATTGATGTGGTAATTCATGGCAACTGGGTTTTTCCCAAAGGGGATGATGACACATTTTTGGCATTGAGCTTAATGCCATGGTTCTGACACCAGTCGTTGGTCTCCATGAGGCCTTTCTGTAGGATGTCAACATCACTTGGGGAGTTAATTATGGCTCCCAACTTGGAATGATCTGTGCACTTTGTCAGCCAGAGTCCATTCTTGTTGGCCTGGACTTCAGAGAAGTAGATACCAAACAGGAGGGGACCCAGGACCAAACACTGTGGGACTCCACTCATGACTGGTTGGCAGTCTGACTTGGAGTCAGCTACTTTCACACTGTGGGTTCTATCTGTGAGCCAGTTTGCAACCCACCTAGTGATATAGGTGTTGATGTCTAGCTTAGCGAGTTTTTCTATGATTCCTGAGTGGGGAATGATATCAAAGGCCTTGGCAAGATCAAGGCAGGCTGTATGAACCACCTTACCTTCATCCACACCTCTGATGACTGACTCAAAAAAGTTGACTAGGTTGAGCAGGCATGATCTACTCTTTACAAAACCAAACTGTGTGGGATCCTGAGTTTGGAGATTCCCCATATCCTTGTTTATTAGGTCCATGATGGATGCGCTCCATAGCTTTGCATATCAGTCGTGTCAGGCTAATGGGGTAATAGTTCCCAGGGTATGTAGCTGCTCCTCCTTTGTGGAGAGGGATTATTGTAGCAATGTACCATTTGGTAGGGACAAAGCCTGAGGTGATGCTGTGATTGAACTGGGCACACAAGTGAGGTGCCAGTTCACTCTGTAGTTCATGTAGAATACAGCCAGGGATATTGTCAGGTCCCATAGAAGCTGTATTCTTGGCCTTGGACAGTGCTGTTTTAACCTGTGCAGCAGTAATACTGGGTGCCTGGCAATCCACTGGTATTGGGATTGGTCCTTTGTGGGGGAGGGGTATAGTTGGCACTGAATCTGTCGGCAAGTGGCAATATCTATTGGCTCGGTATAGGAAGTGCCATTGTGCAACAGCTCTAAGCAAATCTGGGTATTAACATGGAGATTCTTTACATAACTATAGAAGGCCTTGTGGTTGTCTTTACTATCTGCTGCAATTCTGTTTTCATAGCTAGGTTTAGAGGATTTGATGAGGAATCTCAACTTTTTGTTGAGGCTGATAAGGGAGTTTTTCCAGTCTTGGGACTTCACATTATTTTGCAGCAGTTTCCTCCTTAAGTTGTAACGTTTGTTTGTGGCAGGGGACCACCAGATTGGCTTCCTTTTTTTGGAGGAGAGCATCTTGGTTCTATTGGGTATGGCAAGATCCATGCATTTGTGTACATGTACATACAGGCCATTAGTGTATGATTCAGCAGTCATGCAGTTGTTATCCAATTGCATGGGTACCATGAAGTTAGCCACCTCTGTTTTTAGGAGCCCACAGTTAGCTTTGGAGAAGTTTTTCATGGTGGTTACCTTTGCGGGGGGTGGGAGCAATGAGAACTTCCAAGGTGATTAGTTTGTGGTCGGATCTAACCTGGAAGGAGTTGACTACTGGTATAGAACAATGGTCACCCATGCTGGTAATGACCAGGTCAAGGATGGTGCTACTTCATTGACATTCATCTTACCTTACTTTAGTAAGTAACAAGGGAACTGTAATTCTTTAGTCAGTTAGAAAAATATAGTGAGATAACTAAAAGTATCTTTTTTCTGTGTCTGTCTGAATCTTTCCATCAGTGTTTTTTATATTTCCTGTGAATGAAATGCTGGTGTTTGTTGTAAATACATATTCAGTATTTTCCTGTTTTTTATTGTTTATTATTAATTATATCGAAACCTTTCATTGTGGCTGGTCTTTTAGAAAATATGTAACCTTTGAGAGTACTTACATTTATTTATTGGCACTGTGGCTTTGCATTCCAGAAAGTCTTGCTGCTTGGTTAAACATTACCATTTGTATAAGTATTAATTTTACTAAGTGTAATTGGGTATCCTGGTAAGAGCCTTAAAGTAGCTGGCTATGGGTGTTCTGCTGTCAGTAAAACCACCTTATAGTCTGGATGGAGGTGGAAGAGTGGGTAAGCTGTGCCAGCCTTTCACTGTGTGTGTGTGTGTGTGTGTGTGTGTGTGTGTGTGTGTGTGTGTGTGTGTGTGTGAAAATCAAATCTCAAAGAATTTGTGTGTGACAGCTACTTTGAACAGAGACACTGAGAGCACTTATTTCACAGAGAGGGTGGTGGTGGACTTGGCTTAGAACACCCAGCTAAGGACTCAGCTCTATAGTGGTTAGTGGGGAGTCTTATTTCTGGCTTGGAGAGGAAGCCCAGCCCCAAGACTGGTGTGTGCATTCTCTGTGTGCTCTTAAGGGAAATTGTATGTGGTGCAGATAGCTGCATCTGAAAATACTGGATGTGTCTATTTTTCCCACAGTGAGCATTTCCCACCATTGTCAGTGATGAGGATTTAGGCTCCTTGATCACTGGCCCAGAGGGGGGATGTCACAGACATTATTCCTTCCTGTGCTTCACCATTTCAGGCATTTCTTTAAAAAAATGAAATGTCAATTTGCAGCTTTTTAACACACTGTATCTCACCATATCCTATGAGTTTAGCAACTTTTACTATTTACATGCTTCGTAACTTGGTAGGTAACAGTTAGTCCTATTGTTGCCAAATTATACAAGCTAGTTGTAATTAATCTGACAAACTTGACCAGGATATCTGGGTGTGAAAACTATTCAGAGTGATGAACTCTGCATTCATATCAATGTTCATATTAGCTATATAGATGTCATATTCACATTTTAGAGTCCAAATTCATGCTTATAGCATATACATAGTGTCTAAAATGGCTGTTTTGTTTGTATTATGGTTCTCTTCACCCACCATAAATAGGGAATCATGTGATTTGTTTTTTTTTTCATAGGATTACAGGAGTTTGAGGAAAACTGAGCTATAAGGTCATTTCTGTATTGCTGGTATTCATCCTTAGATCTTGTCACTATATTTAAGGGAGGCCAAGATAGTCATACCAGGGATGAATTTATGAATATCCATCCAGTTGTCCAGCTCCTTTTTAAAGGCAAACAATGTGTCATGCTGCTTAACTTTGAGAGACAGTTTATTCCAGGGAAAGGGCAGGTGTTAGGTGACAGCCCTATCCCTCTTTTTTGTCTTGCTTATTTGTTAGGATAGATTTTGATGTCTGACCCTGGTGTTAGCTTGACTGATTTATTTATAGTGGTATAAGAGTTCTTGGACAACTGAATCCCTTATAGCACTTTAAACAAGGCAACGATCACCCCTAGGGAGGCTATATGTAACCGAGTATTAGGGAAAAAGCCTCCAGTCTTTCTTTGGAGTTATTTCTTTAGTTACAAACCTCCAGGATCGTTCCAGTTGTCTGATATGCTTAGTATGTTACATTCCAAAGGGGGCACTACATTCAATGATGAGTTCTAATCAGGTCAGAGTACAAAGAGGTGAGTATTTCCTTTTAACTGTTAGAAATTGCTTTTCCTATGAGATGTACAAGGTACAAGGACTTTGTAACCACCATTACAACATGATGATCAAATGTAAGAGAGCTACCCACTCAAGTGCTCAGCTCTGTCACAACCTTTTAGTTTTGAAGTGGTGTGTTATCTATGCTATAAACTGGAGGTAGCAGGGGGTTACTAAGTGCTACAATGTTGCCCTTTTCGGCATTGAGTTTGAGACCATTTTTAGTGTGCCTGTTATTGACAAGTGTTACCTCCTTCTGGAGGACTAGATGATGATTCCCAGCTTAAAATCATCTGCAAACTTTGTTAATCAAAAATCCTCATTTGATAAGTGGAAATCTGAGAAGTAGATGCTGTATAGCAGAGATCTCAGCGCAGATCTCTGCAGAACTCCACTGGTCACCTTCATGCGCTCAGGGGATGCTTTGTCAACTCTGAACTGTGTGAATTCTATTTGCAAGCCATTTGGCTGTCCAACTAACCACATATGAGTCAATTTGGAGGTCCTTCAACTTGCGTATTATATTTGCATGTGGTATGGTATCGAATGCCTTGTCAAGGTATAATGTGTGGACAGCTTCTCCATAGTCTACAGTCTGAGCTACCCTCTCAAGAAATTTCACACGATTCATTACACAGGATCTACACTTTACAAAACCAAACTGCTAGGGGTGAAATTTGACAAAATTTGTTTATATTTTAGTTAATTTATAATACATTCCACAGCTATTAGGCCAATGAGTCTGTAATTACTGAGTCTGTTGTGTGTACCACTGTCTTGGGACAAAACTAGTTGCTAGGCACATCATGAAGAGGTCAAGGAGTGGATCTAGCAATGACTGGTTAGTGCTATTAATTAGGAAATGGGGTATGTCATCAGGCCCCATGGATGAGATATTCTTTTTATGAGTACCTTCAGTACATGAACTTTTGTTTCTAATGGTTGATGATTTGATTGCCACTAGGATAAGTAGGTTTGGAATAATTTATATTTATTTATTTATTCATTAATTTATTTTATTTGTTAACCAGTATAGTCTGCTAATATCTATCTACTGATTTACTTATTTATATGTGCATGTACCTATGTCTCTGATGTGAAGTATTCACTAAATTTATCTGTCAGCTTGTTGGTAATATCCATTGGATAAGAGTAGTAAGTACTATTACGAATACGCTTGGAATGATATTGGTACTATTTCATATTTGTCTGTCATAACTAAAGAAGGATTTGTAGTCATCTTTGGTTTCTGTAACTAGTCTGAGTTCATGGACTGCATTTCTTCTCTTCATGCTTTTTTTATTTTTTTATTTCTCTGTTTGATTTTCTTCTTAATTTGAGGATTATTTGTACTGAATTATAAGTTTAGGAGTTTCTTTCTTTTATTACATAGGGCCAGATTCACGATGTCTTGCACGGAGTCTATGAGTAGAGTAAAACACCATGCAGCCATCATGTCCGACGAACGATCCAAGAACAGCCTGTAGGGGCGTGTAAGAGAGCTCCTAACATGTCTCCTACACAGAGAGGGCTGTGATATGCAAATTACCTCACCTGCAGCTGAAAGGCATGCAAATGAGGTAAATTTGCGATCCAGGAAGCAGAAACCTGTCCGAGTAGGAGATGTGTTAGCTGCAGAAATGTACTCAGTTGACAACTGAGTACCGTTCTGCAAATAGCACAATGGAGCCTTGTCAGCTCCAAATAAAGGTTGCATATGGTTGAGGAAGCATGCCAATGGCCAAATATACGGCCATTGGAAAGTTTCCTTGATGCAAAATTAAAATAAAAACAATTTTTTTTTCGCTGATTTCCCATGTTTAAGTGTAGCACAGAGTCGCGCAAATGGGGTGTGCTAAAAAAATCATAAAATAAGGCAATAAGAACCACAAACAGGGAATTTATGACAATTGTCAAATTACAATGTAAGGGAATAGCAGGCTGAAGACAACATGGCCACCGAGTAGGGGTTGCTAAGGGGAGAAGCCCAGTCTAAGACATGTAACCAAGCATTAGTAGGCGATCCTATGTAAATGAGTGTTAGGATAGTGAATTGCACTTTTACATAGCAAATGAGCACTGTCAGTGGAGTGTAGGAGTAGGATATGGGGAGGAACAGAGTAGGAGATAGGTGACATTATCAGGGGGTATGCATGAAAGTAGTGAAGCTCATTGGAGGACAGTGGCATGTGTTAGGTGTCAGTTAGACATCATGGAAAGAGGTGTGTCAACAGGTAGGCCAGGGAAATCCAAGAAATGAAAGGTGTATACTGTGGATAACACCAAAGTTTCTTGCTGAGTGGTCATGCACTTGTGTGCGCACGTGTAAACCCGAGTAAGACAAAGAGCATGCGTGGAAGCGTGAGTGCGCACGTTTAAGCCGGAGTAAGCATGTATAAGACTGTGTAAAGACCTGTAAGCCAATTTGTGCTGGTGTGCGGGCATTTTAACCCGAATAAGCAAGTTTTAGTCTGTCTAAGCATTTGTGTGCGCGTGTGTGCTGCTGTGAGCATGTTTGCACTTGTATGCGTGTTGTTCCACCTGAGGAAACAGAAGGAAAAAGGAAGCACAACATATGCAGGAAGCTACCATGTAATACAAGTAGAGCTAGCAGGTGAAAACAACCAAAATCAGGCAATTACATAGGCAGAACACTAGCCCAGCCCAGCACTTAAAACTCTGTAAAAAACAGTGCAGTTTGTTTCTCTCAAGAGATACTGCAACACTGGAGTAAGCTACTAGAAGTGAAAACTGAAAAAGCTTCACTCAGACAAAAAATGCTAGGGGCTGCCATTGCTGTTATAAGACGACATATGCAATATGCTGAGGGTGGTGACAATGCAAATGCTGCCGGACAACCCACAGTGAGGAGACGGAGAAGAGTGTACAGGCCCAGGGTCATCTACCAGGGGTTACATGAGCTGGAGATAGTGGAGCGCTATAGAGTGGACAGAGACCTCCTGCAGCAAATTGTTGCGCTGTGCAGGCCACGCCTCACACACAGAACCAACAGAGGGGAACCCATCCCAATGAAAACCAAGGTATGTGTTGGCCTAAGAATACTAGCAACAGGTACCTTTCAGAGACCAACTGGTGATATGATGGGGATATCACAGGCATCAGCATCCACGGTACTGCACCAGTTCCTGCATGCCATGTCAGCACATGTCAGTGATCATGTATATTTCCCCAATTCTCGTGAGGTATTGGCCAGCAATATGCGTCTCTTCCAGCAAATAGCAAAATACCCTGAGGTAGTGGGTGCAATAGACTGCACGCATATACGCATCAAAGCACCAGCCGGTGAGCGGGATAGGGCCTACATTAACCTCAATGGCTTCCCCTCCATCAACTGTCAGGTCGTGTGAGATGCCCAGGGCATAATAATGAATGTGCTGGCTGCCCTGGAAGCTACCATGATTCCCATATCTGGCATCTGACGCAGCTGTACCAGACTTTTGCCAATGGCGACATCCCACATGGTCACTTAGTGGGGGATGCTGGCTATGCACTGGAGCCGTGGCTGATGACACTCATCAGAAATGCACACACACCTGAACAAGAATGCCATAATGAGGCACACGCACAAACATGAAATGTAATCGAGCGTGTGTTTGGGCTGCTCAAGTCACGGTTCCGGTGCCTGGACACATCTGGTGGAGCCTTGCAGTACTCACCAACTACATGTACCCAAATTGTCATGGTATGTGCTATGCTACATAATATGATCCTGCAAAAACAGCAGCAGCAGGACCGGTATAGGCCTGGGCTAAACAGCCCCCCACCAGTGCCAAGGCCATCACAGGCAGAGCATGACTTGGAGGAGGAACAACCTGAGCCTGCCCCAGTAGGCAGAAGGAGGTGTGCCCAGTATGCTTTGGCCTTGGCAAAGAGGCAACACATAGCACATACACTGGCTCAGTAGGAACCCTGGAAATGATACCTCTCTCTGACTCACACATATAGTAAAAGGGATGCCTAAGTTGACACAACCTGCTTCCAAACATGTACAGGGAGTGTAGTATGTGCATCCAACATAGGCAGCCCTGCAGCACCACATGAGGCATGATTGCCATGTGGTAAGCAATGTAACACCATGTAGTATATGCAAACTTGATGACCCTGAGTAACATCCTACCCTCACCAAGCATGATGCCACAATATGAAGACAAGATGATCAATTACAACAATTGGCTTAAGTATTGTTGTTAGTCAAAGGGGATCCAATGCCTGTCAGGCTGGGATGACATGCTCAACAACACACAATGCTCTGCTAGGGATGGCTTGCACCTATCACCCCTGGCCTTTTGGATACTGGCAAAGGCTGTTGTCACCCCCATAGTGCCTTGAATAGGTAAGGCTCAAAACACAAACCCACCTCCATAGGTATCACAAGGAATAAGGAACTAGAAGTAATGCTACCAAATGCCAGAAGTCTAAACTGCAAGATGCATGAAGTCCAAACTCTCCTCAACATGGAGAATGTTGATATCTGTGCAGTAACAGAAACCTGGTTCAAGGCTCCCAAGAGCACACCAGCACTACCAGGTTACACCTCATACCATGCTTTACAGCCCCAAAACATGGAACTAACTACGAAAGGAGGGTGAGTATCAATAATTGTCAAGAATACCCACACCCCCAGGTTGGTGCCACAGCATAAAGCAGCACAGACTATCCATGTGCAAGTAACAGTGGCTAAAACTGCCTCCCAGTTCGTAGCCTGCTACAGACCACCCTCCTAAACCCAGGAACCCCACTTGGCCTACTTGAGAACACATGAAAATATGAAGGTCTCTCCAAACAACATTATATTGGGTGACTGCAACTACCCAAACATAGACTGGGAGCATTACTCCAGCTCCAACACCCTAGGCCAAAGGTTCCTAGAATTTATAAACTGAAATACTATGGAATAACTTGTTACCACTCCCACAAGAGGGGTACACATACTGGACCTGATAATCACCAACATGGGGACTCTATGCCCAAGACCAGAAGTGTATCCCTCACTGGTAAGATCAGACCATAGAGTACTCTTACTGGATATTCACATCCCGACCCCAGTCCCTGGCCAGAAAACCACAGTGAAAAACACGTGTAAAGCAAATTTTGCACTCCTCCAAACCGAGGTGGAATCCATTAAAGCCCTTGTGCCTGTGGAAAATATGGCTCAGACCTCAGAACCCTTTATAAATGCATTCTATTAACACCTTCAGGAATGCATGGATTATTCAATCCCAAATAAAACCAAGACCCAATCCTCCAAAGGCAGGCATCCTGTCTGGTGGACCCCAGCCATTAACAAACCATGCAAGAGAAGGAGGAAGCTACTACATGATAGAGCAAAACCCAAAAAGGGAAGGCGTCTCTGATCAGTATTATGATAAAAAACTATGGCCACACATAAAATACTCTAAGGCCAGCTATGAGATAAAAATTGTACAGGACACTAAGGATAATCACAAGGCTTTCTTTACTGATGGTAGGAACCTGGGTGGGAATTCCCAGATATGCTCAGAATCAGTCCAAAATGACAAACAATACACCAAACCCACAGACATTGCCAACATCTGACCTGACAGGTTCAGTGCAAACCCCCCCCCCACCAAAAGGCCAAATATCTATCCCAGCAGAGTGCTGGCCCCCTGACATTGCAGATGCTCAGGTAACAGCCAGCATCTCTAAAGCAAAACACACAGCATCGATGGGACCAGATAGTGTCCCGGGCTGCGTCCAACATGAACTCCAAGAAGAATTGAACGCCAAATAAAACTAATGCTCAATCTCAGCCTTACCACAGGATATGTAACCAAAGAGCAGTGTACAGCAACAGTGGTCCCTCTCCACAAAGGTGGTGCCTGAATGGATACTGCAAACTATCACTCCAGAATCCTCCTGACTAGCTTGGTCTGCAAAGCTATGGAAAGGATCATCATGGACCTCAGAAATAAAGATATTGGGGACCTAAAGACACTGGACCCTACCCAGTGTGGCTTTCTTAAGGGCAGATCCTGCCCCTTAAACCTGGTTGAGTCATTTGAAACAGTCACCAAGGCCATTGATGAGGGGAAGGTGGTCCACACAGCCTACCTGGACCTTGCAAAAGCCTTCCATACAATACCCCACTTGGTCATTATAAATAAGCTCACCAGCTTAAATATAAACCCCTATGTCACTAGATGGGTTGCAAACTGGCTCAAGGACAGGACCGACATGTTCAGAAATGCTAGAGCCATGTCAGACTCCAATCCAGCTACAACTGGCATCCACAAGGCTCGGTCCTGGGACCTCCCTTGTTTGGTATATATTTCTCGGAGGTACAGGCCAACATGGAAGGACTGTGTCTGAACAAGTTAGCAGATGACTACAAAATGGGCCCCATATCTGACCCTCCAGCTGACACAAGCATCCTACAAAAGGGCCTCATAGAAACAGACCACTGGTGCCAGAGCCATGTGATCAAGCTAAATGCAAAAAAGTGTATAGTCATCCCCTTTGGCAAAAAGTAAGTGCCCACCAGTTACCACATAAGTGGTAACTCATTAAGTACAGAAGAAGTAATTAGAGACCTGGGGACACAAGTTGATAGAAATCTTGCATTTGACAACCACGTGGCCATAGTGGTCAGAAAAACATTTCATATACCCACCTAATCATGAAGGTCTTCACATCTAGATCAGGGGAGGTCAACGTGCCTCTTCAGTCATCCTTCATCAGGCTTACAATTGAGTACAATGCCCCTTGTGGGATGTACCTTAGCAGACACCTCCAGCAACCGGAAAGACCCCAAAAGTATCTCACCAGGAGGATCAAAGGACTCTAACAGATGCCATGTGCTGCCTGATTAAACAAACTGCAGCTCCACACAGTGGCATACTACCTGCCCAGAGGCGATCTGTGCCTGATGTATAAAGCCATGTCCAACCTGGAATCAATGCACATGCTGCACCTTGTAAAATCTGAATCCCATTGAGCTATGCACATGAGAGACCTGAACCTCAGCACTGAAATAAATAGGACAGTCCAGGTTAGCCAGAGAGTCCCTCACTGACTCTCTGCAAGAGGAATCTTGATAAGTGGATGGGCAATTGTATGATTACCCTGGGTATCACTTTTATGTCACAGTTAGACAGAGGCACAGTATACTAACCTTGAAAAATGTCATGGCTAACTCCAGTTAAAATGTGTGTTGAAGGACAAACACACTCTGACTAGGATTAGAAATGCCCTAGGGCACATAGCCTAGTGTTTGTCAATGCCCACCCAAGTTGCGGAATACACTAGTAATGTTGGACAAGCTTGGTTTAAGTAGGCCATAGCTGAACAAAATGCAACATGGTCATATTTGCCCAACTGGCCCTTAACCAGTCTGGTGTGCTCAGTATGAATATTTAAAGCAGTGATGGGACTCAAACCCAGGATACTGTGCACCAGAGTGACAGGACTGAACCACTACACTATCACAATATTGCAGTGTTTGGTCAGTATGAAAGAATGTTGACAAGTGTATGCAAACTATCCCATGGAAACTCTGCAGGCACAGCATAATCCCTGTTGGGTTCAGACACAAAGCAATTGGGCAGTAAGAACACAACATGACTTCCAACACACACACACTATAAATGTCAAATATTGTTCAAGTTCACACACAACCACAAATGTAGTGGACCTCAGATCTCAACATATGGAAAGGTCACACTGGGCATGCTCACACACTTTGATAAATGAGACATATGTCATGCAACAAACCATGGAAAGCCTGAACTGGGCATGCTCACACACTTAGGCCATGTCTCAGTATAGCAGTCGGCCACACATATCTGGCATTTGTATGTGTTAAGCCAGGAGCCTCCCACAATACAGCAATCTGCCCAGTGCACACAGTTAAATGACAACAAAGACATAAGTAATATACTGGAACCCTGTCATGATCAAACATCTCCACAGATACACAAGTTGTTCATAGAAACAGGGAAAGCTATGGCAATAAAGACTTGCAAACCGTTTATCAGCAACAAATATAGTGCATCCCAAACATAAACATATGGGTGCAGAGGTCGATACTAGGCTGTTTGCCCTAGGGAATACATAAGCCTAGCCAGAGTGTATTTGGCGCCTGACTCCCCAGTACAGTAGCCTACCGTGCCTCTGTAAAGTATGTCACAGAAGGCACCGTTTAAGGCTAGTTTGCTGTGCCTCCGTCAAGCAGGGACACAGTGGAGATTCCAGGGGCTGAATTTGCAATGTCACATCCATGTGGTTGGAGTTTGCTGGAAGAGGGTTGGCGAGGGACTATGTCTAACATTAATTGGGATTCAATTCCAGACTGAGGGGAGACTTATCTGTAGTATCTGGGCAATTTCACTGTCAAAACTTGCAAGTGTTGATTTTGAGGGATTGAAGTGTCTTGCAAATACTGTTCAGAGATGTCCTCCCTCTGTGGGATATTGCTCTGTTATATATTAGCTCCTTCCTTCTGTTGTACAGCTTATATATGGCTGGTGTCAACCAGACAGGTCTCCTGTTGTGGAGGAGTCTTGGTTTTATTTGGGATAGCATGATCAATGCAAACCTGCAGGTGCTCATAGAATACATTTGTAAAGGATCCTGCAGATTGAGCTGTATAATCTCCCAGTATGGGGCCTTTGAAGTATTCCACCCCAGTCTTCACAAGTGCAAAGTCTGCTTTTGAGAAATGCATGTTTGCAGTGATTTCCTTGCCTGGGGGTGGGGATGGGATATGGACGTCCAGGGAAAGTTGGTTATGGTCAGATCTTAACAATGGTGGTCTACCTCTGGTGTGGAACATAGAGTCCCCATGTTGTTGATGATCAGGTCCAATATGTATTCCCCCTTGTGGCTGTGGTGACTGTTTCTGCCATAGCACATGGATTCACAAATTGTAGTGGCTGTAGGGTGATGTTGTTGAGGCCTGAGTAGTTCCCCCAGTCAATATTCCTGTACCTGAAGTTAACCACTGTAATGGCGTGTGTGAACACCTTCATATCCTACACTGTTCCCAGGGAAGCCAAGTGTGGTTCCTGTATATGGGGGGGGTGGGGTGGTGGTGGTCTGAACTACACACCAAACCAAAAGGCACTTCTGCACAATGGTAGTTGTATATGTATGGCCTGTCATGCTTAGTGCAGTGGTAACAACCCAGAGGTGTGTGTATCTGTGATGTATATGGATACACCCCCTAGTTGTGTTGTGTGTTACAAGTCCTGTGGTCACGAAGCATGGTATAAAACATAACCTGGCAGTGCCAATGTGCATATGTGACCCTGAACTAGGCGTCTGTTAATGCATATATATTGTTATCCCCCATACTGAGGGATAGGAATAGATGTACATATCTCTTTGTAAAAACTGATGTCAGCACCCTATAAATACAGCAGGAGAAGGGAAAATACCCAGTAATGCGAATAGCGTGCTGCACTAATGCATCTCTCTCAAGTGTCATAACATAGTTAGGTAGGGGTTTGAATCTTACAAATGCTCAGTGTGTGTGTGTGTGTGTGTGTGTGTGTGTGTGGGGGGGAGGCAGGGGGTGTGCATGTGTGCAATTTCCTTTGAAGGAAATGGCCCTGTTGACAACTGGAATAACACACTACATGATGTTCATTCCTCTTTGTAAAGACTGATGATGTCAGCACCCTATAAATACAGCAGGAGAGGGAAACCACCCAGTAATGCAAATAGCATGCTGTGCTAATGTGTCTCTCTCAAGTGTCATAACATAGTTAGGTAGGGGTTTGAATCCTACAAATGCCATGTGTGTGTTTGTCACACAGTTTGTCATTGTGTGGTGGGTTTTGCTTTTATTATTGTATGACATATAATTATAACAGTAATTTCAATGCACACATCAGGTATGTGTGTGCCACATACAGATATGCACCTGTGACCTTCAATAGTGCCTATGTGTGAAGTCTGCCTCATATGAATACAGTTGTTACCTTTGCCAGCATGTGCTGCAGATTCCCAGACCATACGCCATACATGTATGTTGTTGACAATGCGGGCTACTGCAGTGATCTGTGTCCTAGGCCAACTGGGTGACACACACTCATGAAAGCTGTGATATATTAATGTGGGTGACGGTTCATGTCTGGGGTATATGTCACACATGTTATAACACAGCAAAGTCTGTGAGTAATGGACATCCAGTGTAGGTGTATGGCAACTGTTGCTGATATGCATAAAGACACCTTCTTGCTTAGGCGATACACCAAGGGACTGCACAATACCTTTGGAAATGTAAATATCACAGGATAGACAAGAAAAAACTTGTCCATATGTACACACCATTACCCGTTCCACATGATGGGTGCTGCCACCTACATGGTACTGTTGGAATACTATGTTAAGTACATGCTGATGACAAAGTTACAGTTGCATTACAGTAATAGAGCATGACTTGGACAACAGGTATCTGTCTGTATGATACCCTTGTGGTGGTCATGTGTGTCATGTGCAGAATGCATTGTAGGTCACTGTATGCATTTCCAGTCATGGATGAGCATATCCCTATTGTGTTGGCATGTACGTGAGACTGCTATATGCCAAACAGTATTCTTCCCAGGGATGTGTGGGGCTCCGTAAGAATGGCTACTGGTATAGTGTAGTACTGCTGGGATATCACTGACACTGGGTTTCCTACATCTGTGTATCAGTTGAGGTTACATCATGTAATAGGTTCATAGGTTCATACTAGGCTATCTGCCCTAGGGCAGTTATAAGCCTAGCCAGACTGTGTTTGGCTTTCAACACCCATTTTAAATGAATTTTGCTATGCCCTTTTTCCAGGTTAGTATACTCTGCCTCTGTGTAACAGTGACACAGAAGTGATACCCAGGGTAAACCTACAATCTCCCATCCACTCAACAACATTCCTCTTGCAGAGAGTCATTAAGGGACTCTGCCTAACCTGGACTGTGATTTTATTCCAGAGTGAAGGGGGCCTCTGGGTTATGAATCTGTTCCTCCAGCATGTCCTATTTATTTAAGTGCTGAGGTCCAAGTGTTACGGGTGCATAGCTCCATGGAATTTGGATTTTCTGAGGTGCAGCATGTCCATTAATTCCACTTTGGACATGGTTTTATATGTCAGGCATCTGTTCAAGCCCTTTGATCCCCTTGGTGAGGTACTTTTGGGGACTTTCCAGTTGCTGCAGGTCAGGTGTCTGGTAAGGTACACCACAAAAGGGGGCATTGTACTCAATTATGGGCCTGATGAGGGATGACTAAAGAGGCACGATGACCTCCTCTGATCTAGCTGTGAATCCCTTCATGATTAGGTGGCCTATAGAAACTGTCTGTCTAACCACTACAACCATGTGGTTGTCAAATGAGAGTTTGCTATCAACTCAGGTCCCCAGGTCCCTAATCATGTCTATAGTACTTAATGGCTTATGACCTATGTGTTAATTTGTGGGCACTTTGTTTATGCCATAGGGGATGACTATACACGTTTTGGCGTTTAGCTTGAGGCCATGGCTCTGGCACCAGTTGTCTGTTTCTATGAGGCCCTTTGGTAGGATGCTTCTGTTGGCTGGTGAGTTGATTATGGTGCCCAATTTGCAGTCATCTGCGAACCTGCTCAGCCACAGTCCTTCTGTGTTGGCCTGTACCTCCGAGAAATATATACCAAACAAGAGAGGTTCCAGGACTAATCTCTGTGGGACGCCACTTGTAACCGGTTTGGAGTGTGACATGTCTCCAGCAATTCTGACCATGTGTGTTCTGTCCGTGAGCCAGTTTGCAACCCATCTAGTGACAGGGGTTTATAGTTATGCTGGTGAGCGTCTCTATAATGCCTGAGTGGGGTATTGTATCGAAGGCTTTTGTGAGGTCCAGGTAGGCTGTGTTGACCACCTTCCCCTCATCACTGGCCTTGGTGACTGTTTCAAAGACATCAACCAGGCTTAAGAGGCAGGATGTGCCCTCAACAACGCAGAACTGGGTAGGATCCAGTGTCTGTAGGTCCCCAATATCTTTATTTATGAGGTCCATGATGATCCTTTCTATAGCTTTGCAGACCAAGCTAGTCAGGCATATGGGGCGATAGTTTCCAGGATCTGTTGAGGCACCACCTTTGTGGAGAGGGACCACTGTTGCTGTACGCCACTCCTTGGGTACATATCCTGTCATAAGGCTGGGATTGAACAGTAGTTTTATGTTTGTGTTTAGCTCTTCTTGGAGTTCATGTAGGATGCAGCCTGGGACACTGTCTGCTCCCATTGATGCTGTTTTTTGCTTTGTGGAGGGCGACTGAGCATCTGAGTTGTCAGGGGGGCATCACTCTGCTGGGATATATATTTGCCCTTATGGTGGGGAGGGGGGTGAGAAGTTTGTGCTGAACCTGTCAGTAATGATGTTGGCAATGTATGTGGGTTAGGTGTATTCTTTGTCATTTAGGACTATTTCTGAGCATATCTGGGAATTCCCACCCAGATTCCTAACATAACTAAAGAAAGCCTTGTGATTATCCTTAGTGTCTTGTGCAATTTTCCTCTTGAAGCTGGCCTTAGACGATTTTATGAGTGTCCGTATTTTTTTCCAAATACTGATCACAGATGCCTTCCCTTTGTGGGATATTGCTCGATCATGTAGTAGCTTCCTCCTTCTATTGTTTTCTCTTATGTGGCTGGGGTCCACCAGAAAGGATGCCTGTCTTTGGAGGATTGGGTCTTGGTTATATTTGGAATTGCATGATCTGTGCATTCATGAAGGTGTTAATTGAATGTGTTTATAAAGGATTCAGCAGTCTGGGCCATATTTTCCACAGGCCCGGGGGCTTTGAAGGATTTCACCTCTGTCTTGGTTTTGAGGTGTGTGGAATTTGCTTTAGACAACATTTTCACTGTGGTTTTCTGGGCAGGGGCTGGGGTTGGTATGTGAATATCCAGTGGGATTACTCTATGGTCTGATGTTACCAGTGAGGGATACACTTCTGGTCTGGAGCATAGAGTCCTCATGTTAGTGATGATCAAGTGCAGTATGTTTTCCCCTCTAGTGGGAGTGGTAACAAGTTGTTCCATAGCATTTCAGTTTATGAATTCTAGGAACCTTTGGCCTAGGGTGTTGGAGCTACAGTAATGCTCCCAGTCTATGTGTGGGTAGATGAAGTTGCCCAATATGATGTTGTTTGTATATTCATGTGTTTGTAAGTAGGCCAAGTGGGGTTCCTGGGTTTAGGAGGGTGGTCTGTAGCAGGCTATGAACTGGAAGGCAGTTTTACCCGCTGTTAGTTGCACGTGGATAGTCTGTGATGCTTCATGCTGTGGCACCAACCTGGGGGTGTGGGTATCCTTGACAATTATTGATACTCACCCTCCTTTCGTAGTTTGTTCCATGTTTTAGGGCTGTAAAGCATGATATGAGGTGTAACCTGGTAGTGCTAGGTTGCTCTTGGGAGCCTTGAAACAGGTTTCTGTTACTGCACAGATATCAACATTCTCCATGCTGAGTAGGGTTTGCACTGCATGCATCTTGCAGTTTAGATGTCTGGCATTGAGTATCATTACTTCTAGTTTCTTATCCCTTGTGATACCTATGTAGGTGGGTTTGTGTTTTGAGCCTTACCACCAGAATGCAAACCATTGACATTGGTAAACCGTGTGACCCACAGCATACTGTCAAACCATGTCATACATACATGTGACCCCAGGTGAGACATATGTGTAGTACAACACAAAGTGGCCACCAATATGATCTACAATGTATGACTACTGTGTCACATGGTGCATGTCACCCTTGCCATGTGTGCACTACGCATCTACATGCAGAGAATGCAACTCCACCTTGTTCACAAATGTACACCTGCAACTGTGTGCTGCAAACATCACACATGTACTGTCCACTCCACAACACATGCAGGCACAGGTACATACAACTGCCATGTGGCACATGTGCAGACATTACACTTTTGGAATTAACACTTGTGTATAAAAAACTACAATGACAATCATAGTGTTAATACATCAGGCATGCTGGGATATACCCACAATGATATCATTACACTGTACTGTTAACAACATGATAATATTACTACATTGCTATGTAGTCACCCTGTGCATCAGCACCATGCTATCCTGTTGATACATCAGTGTTACAGATTGCAGGAGGTGGCACAGTTTCATCATATGCACAGGGTGTGTACTTGGTTTGCCAGAGTCTGCCATTGACACATCCAATCGACATGCATGTGTGTGTGTGTGTTAGTGAGGGACAACAGTACAACATGGGGCAATGTTGATGCAATGTGTGTGTGTATGTGTTAGCCCTAGGTGTTAGCATTATGCCTGTGTGTATGCATGCACACAGTTCCACCACATGGTTGCCATATACGGGTGTTTGTGGACAGCCACAGACTGTACCTGCCAGGTCATACAGATCACTGTCTCTGGCCACGGACATGGTACCTGTGCCTGGAAGGGGTGCTATGGACAGTATCAGGTACTAAGCCAGACTGGGTACTGTCATCAGAAGCAGTGGGTTGTTGACTGGACACATGTCCCTGCTGGGACTGTCCAGAGCCATGTGCACGTGGTCTTCTAGGACAATCTGATGACAGCACAGACCCAGCATTGCTGGGGCTGGTACTGGCACTATGGGAGTGGCTGCAGGTTTGTTGTCATCCGTGATGACTGCCAGCTGATGATGTTGCTGACATACATCCACATCAACATCTCAATCGTCCTGCATTGCCCTGGCTCATAAACATGTAGTTGTGGAACAGATCTAATGTGTCCCCCCAACATCTATCAATGACCTTGCCGACAGTACGGATGGCAGCTGCAACGTCACGCATAGTGTCATTCATAGCAGTGCGATGTGCTCTCAGCTCCCTCAGAACCTATCTGTTGTACCGTTCCATACGTGCCTGTGCCTGCATTACAGCCCGGAACATAGCTGAGGTTGAAATACCTCTGTGGGCACGTCTGACAGGGGCAGTACGACCACAGATGCTCCCATGAGAACCCCTGGACATCTGCCTGTGTGGTACCATGTCCGGACTCTGGCCATGGCTGCTGTGAGAGGATGCATGTGCCACTGATACCACATTATCCTGGTCAATGCCCACTGTATGCTGTCCCACAGCTAAGGACATTGGTGACAATGGATGTATCGGCAGGATGACTGTGCGCATTGATGGGGTTGACTGCTGTGTACTGTCGATTGGCTGACCAACAACAGACCCTGTCACACCTCCCTGTGCCATTACACATGTATCATCATTATCACTATCCCCAGCTGTGGCTTCAGGTTCCCTGCTGCACGCCAACAGAGCAACACCAGAACCTGTGAGAGGCTTATTTGACCTTTATTACTGGGTTACAACACTGAACTCTTTTGCAATCTGTCTCACTTATATTCTATAACAATACCAGCTAAATAATTACTAACCTGCCTGGTGGTGCAACCTCAGCAGCCTATTGGCATAGGCTCGCCGATTCGTGGAACGAACACCTGCAGCTGTAATATAAATGAAGTAATATTGGAACATATCTCTCCATACTATAGGCTAGGATAGCATTTCTTACATCTTAATTACATGGATACTTACTCAGTAATGGGGCATTGGGCATTTGGCTGGCCTCCTGGATCCAACGGTTCAGTTGGTCCTCCTTCCGTCGCTTCAGGTCTGCATGGTGGTGACAGACCTGTTCACCAGTCCTCAGAATGCCCGTGGCACTGGCGAGATCATGTGCCAACTGGTTCCATGCCTCTGCCTTGTATGCACCCCAGTGAACCTGGCCCTGCATGAGTTGTGCTTCATGAGCATGGACTAGGAGCCAAACCATATATTTTGACTCCTCAACACCCCACCTCTGTGCTCTAAAGCAACTTCCCTCTCCTGCACCTGCCATCATGACTGCAAATGGGTACCTCAATCAGTTATGCTGTGTATTCCTGCCTATGGGGCTTATATATGCTGGTTTTCCCACACTTATCCATGATTGGCCATTTTGGATATTTATCAGCTTAAAAAACCTGCTTTATCATGATTCTATTTACATTCATTCCTATATATATGCTAATACTGCATTCCTCAGTACAACTGTCATGGCTTAGTGGTTCAGTACTTTGACTATGGTGCACAGTATCCTGGGTTCGAGCCTGGCCATTGCTTTTTTTATTTTACTACTGTCTAGACAGCTAGGAGGTGTGTCTGTGTAAAGGCGGCTTTGATACATCTTGCCCAATGTTGTCCACCGGTAAGCTGGTTGGCACGGTGCGCAGCTCCACACAAATGGCTTACGCTGGGTGACGCGTTATTTGGCTATAAGTACTCATATTATGCTGGGTGAAGCATTGCTCAGCTACGGGCACTCATTTTAAGCATGTTAAAGCATTGCTCAACTCTGGGCACTTATATTAAACCTGTTAAACCGCTGCTCACCTGTGGGCAGTCATATTAAGCCTGTTAGAGCGCTGCTCACTCATGGGCACTCATATTCAGCTTGTTAAACTGCTGCCCACCTATGGGCACTCATATTACGCTTGTTAAAGCCTTGCTCAGCTATGGGCATGTATCATCCTTTTTTAATATTTTATTATGTCTTATTTCTTCAGAAAAACATGGCCCATTTCATTACATTTTACTTAAATTATAGTTTTATATATATATATATATATATATATATATATATATATATATGTCAGGGGATTGCTTCATGCTTATTTAAATAAAAATGGTGAATGATGTTGTGGGGGCTCGAACCGTGACTACCTCCTCTTTCGCCAACTTCTCTACCACTACACTATTGCTACTTGGCTTAATTTGCATATTTAGATCTTATATGCTTTTCAATGTCTGCTAACTGTGGCTGAGCGGAGGGCATACCCGCGCAAACTAGAGCAACTACGGACAAACATTTTGGAAATTATAAAAAAAAAAAAAAATTAAACTGCTATTTTTTACGTTTTACATTACAGTTGGGTTTATAGTCTGTGGTGTCATGTGTGGTGTGTTCCATGACATTTCCGCAGACTCACTCGTGGGTGTTTACTTTCAGGACTCTGACTCTTCTGGGGGCGTGTCCCTTTGCAGAACTCGGCATTCGGACACGCCCCCTACTTTCCTACATGGACCGTGTTAGCCTAGGGTATGATTCAGCATGCCCTCATGAATATGCATGACATGCTGATGTCATACTGTTAGACTGCAGCCTCCATGTGAGACATATTAACTCTTACATGGAGGTTTTGTGAATCCGGCCCATAGTTTATTAGTGCTTAAGGATCACCACATTGGTTTGCCTTTAGACCTCCCAATTTGCTTGCATCTGGTAGAAACTGGTAATTTCATTCATTCATTCAGGTCTGATTAGAAGTTTTCTGTATAATTCTTTGCAGTATCAACATTGTGGGTTATATTATTCTAATTAAATGTAGAGACCTCATCATAGGATTGTGTGAGATTTGAATGCCTGAAGTCATTGAATTCTGTAATCTTTTTTTTTTTCTGATGGTCGGTAGATTTTGATATAAAAAAGTTACTAGTTCGTAGTCTGATTTGACAAGTGAGGTGAATGCCTTGGGGATGGTGTATACAGATACTAAGTTTGATAAGACCAGGTCATGTATATTCTTCTCTCTAGAACGATCTTTAACAATCTGGTCCAGGGAATTTTTATTTGTAAAATCTAAGAATTTTTATACATATCCTTTGCTGGAGGTATAGGTCTCCCATTTAATCACTGGGAAGTTAAAATTACCTAGGACAGCAGTGTTCATATTTATGAGGAGTTCATCCAGAATATTTAGAAGGTTGTGTGATTTTTTTTTTTCGTGGCATGGAAAGGGTTCAGTAGCATACTACAAGCTTATTTAGAGTGATTTGGATCTGAATAAGCTCTTTTTAAGGTTATTTAGGTATCTGTATTGAGGTAATGTGTTCTCAGAGAAATATGAATACATTACCACAGTTTCCAATGTGTATAAACAAGTGATAAGCACAAAACCCAGGTATGGAGGGAGTGTTGTCCATGCTCATAAGGAGGCTTCTGTAGCAACAATAAGTGGGTATACTCTAGGCAACAAGCAAGTGGATGTACTCCAAATGGAGGAAGGCTTCAAGTTCCAGCAGTTTCTTATTCAGGCTTCTAGTTTAAGTAAATCCACCATGATATGGTGCAATAGTTGACTTTTTTTGGAAGTTAGGTTGGGAGGTTTATCAGCTGGACTTTGCCTAAATCAGCATAATGGAGCTGTAATAACTTTTGCTTCGATTCGGGAGCCCTGGAAGGAAAGGCAAAAACTGTCCTTGGTGAAGAACAAATGGCTGTCAAGCATCTCATTCCATACTGACTCATGTTTTTAAGTGTCCTATAGGCCCTTGTAGCATCCTCAGTCTTGGCGTCTGAGATACAGCTTACTGTTGCCATGTTTTTGCAGAATCTCATTATTTTGGATGTGTTGTTTCCTGATGACTCTCATCTGTCTTGTCTCTAATTGATGTTGCAGTGTTTAGTTTATGGTAGGCCTTGCATCTACTGCCTGTTTCAGCTTGGACTAGGATTTTTTTCAGTGCCTCTACAAATGATAATTTAGTGTGGACATGTGCACACTGTAGAATAGGTAAGTGATACACACAGGATGGACTGCTGGAGAGTGAGACTGTGGCCTCAAACTTGGCTAGGTATTTGCATCCCTCAGAAATAGTGTTGTGTTAAGTAAGAGATCATTATCTGTGAGCATCAGACAATTCTTACATTACCTGAGATTACCAAGGGCTATGATGCTAGCAGCAGAGGGCAAACTAGTTGGTACACCTTCCATATTTACCAACAGTGCAAGGTGTGACACCAAAGGATAAGATAATATAATAGTGCTTCAGTTCCTGGGTTGAGCATCAGACAATTCTTACATTACCTGAGTTTAGCAAGGGCTATGATGCTAGCAGCAGACGGCACACTAGTTAGTACGGGTCTACTACCGGAGATCAAAATTACACTATTTCAAAATCTGGTAATAGATACTCACTAACGCAAAAGTGCACTTCACCGAAAGTGCACTTTCACGAACACCACTAGAATGAATGGGCAATGTCCTCCACTGTGGTATGGTAGTCACGGACCTCAGGGTTAAGGCTTGGGTTAAGGATAGTGGATAGCCCTACTAGCTATCCACTATCTGTAACCCAAGCCCTAACCCTAAGGTCCGTAACCATTCGCTCAAGTGGTGTTCGTGAAAGTGCACGTTCGGTGAAGTGTACTTTTGCGTAATCATGGGTCTACTGTTTAGTTTAAAAAAAGTGAGTTTTCGATTATATACAGTAGACCCGTTAGTACACCTTCCATATTGACCAATGGTGCGAGGTGTGACACCAAAGAACAAGATAATATAATAGTGCTTCAGTTCCTGGGTTAAAGTATTTGTTCATGGAAAATATTAGGTTTAGATTAATTAAAGTCTGAGAACCAAGTTACCCACAAGCAGTCTATATTTGAGTTTAACCTTGCTATAAGATTAACTTGGTGGACAGATAAGAGATGATACTAACATTTTGGCTCCTAGTTACGATATTGATTTGTGATAAATATAATAAATGTAGATAGAAGAAGAAGCATTTTTGGTTCAGTCTTTAAAAACAGGTAGGTGGTGACTAATTTGATCTGAATTGGCTTTAGATGCACAATGATATAGCACTATTTAATTCTGCAGTTTTTATAGCTTTAATTGGAAGGTGGACTTAACTAGGGTTCACAGATGAAACTCTTAAACAGAAAATGCCTGCATGTTACATGTTGTTGTGTAGACAGCCAACAGCCATTGTTATGCTGAGGAGAAAAAGTGAAATAACTAAAAAGAAAGTAGTTAGAATTCCAGTCAATAATACCCACTCCCTAGAAACAGCAGCAAAGTATTCCCTGCCACCGAATGATTACTACTGCTGTGCTCAGCAATTTACAGCCTGAATTGCACTGAGTGTACACGATATGTATTCAGTAAAATTCTTATCTCATTTTTTGTGTTTTCTAGTCAGTCAGAAAGATTAGACTGAGTGTACATGTAGTCTACACTTTGTGGTAACCTTTATGAATCCCTGTCAATATTTAACACAGCAAAAATATCAGTAGAAAAACTAAAATTAGGAGGAAGATGGTGTGTGTTATGTCTGTGTTGCCTGTTCCTCAGAACAGTGTACACTTAGTGTAGGCTTTATTGAATCCAGCCCTATATATTTTTACCAACATGGAGATGTTATTTGATGAATAAACAAATGATAGCACTCACTGTAAAAAATGGGGGCTCTATTAATCACACAAACAACCAGGAAATGGTAAAACAAAATATATAAGTGATTTTAGCTGAAATTATAATAAAATGTAAAAGTGTTAAAAATTTTAAGCTTGCAAGAATACTTAGATTACTTCTTTTATAGAAAATACTTTTGTCCTTACCTATCCTCTTCTGCCTTTCAGAACACACCATCACTGAGTCTCCTACTGCCCTGCAGCATCTTCTTTCCTTCATCAGTGCTACTTCCTCACTACCTGCCATCTATAAAATACAGATTTTTGTACTTAATTATGTGACTCTTCAGCTTATCCTCTGTTCTTCTCCTCCTGCTGTATCATCTTTCATCCTACCATGACCCAATAATATCTCCCAGTGTCTCCAACTCTGTCCCAACCACCTATCCATACTTCCTCTTTACAATCCCCACACATTGCACCAAACCTATTTATTATCACCCCCTCACCTTTATTTTAAATATAGACTGATTAATTCCACTTCAACTCAAACCAAAACAAAATGAAGTGCAAAAATCCTCTCCAAAAAACAAGTATATATATATATATATATATATATATATATATATAATTCCTCAATATACTAAAATCCTTCTAACTGCAGTGGTGGTGCTGCGGTAGTGTTGTTGCCTCACACTAAGACGTTGTCCTGTTCGATTTTCAGCTAGAGCGTCTTCTGTGTGGAGACATGCATGAATGGGCATACCTTCGTTGAAGGTTGTGCATCAGGGCCGGCAACTCGGCATGTAAAAATCTACTGTCAATCATTAGCAGGCCGGAGTTCAGCTGTGGCAACCCCTAACTGGGAAAAGCCGAAAGACACCCTAATCCTGGTCTCACCTATCTCAATGAACGCAAGGATAATTATGTCCCACACACTTCAGTAACCCAACAACAGCCCATCCCCAACCCTGGTGATCTAATTTTTGCTGCAATAAATGATAGAAGCATAAGAAATAAAACTGTTGAACGACATGCCTGAATTACCCAACATAAGCCTGCCATTCTAATTGTAACTGAAACTTGGCTTAAACCCAGCATAAACAACTCTGAAGTTTTACCTCCTGGCTATAAAATCATCCATAATGACCATATAAAGATGAAAATTGGTGGTATTGCTTTAATATTTCCCAACACCTACTGCATTTACCCTTTACAGCAAATCAACACCAGAGCTTCTTATTGTTTTCCTCAAAATAAGCAATAACAGACAAATATGTATTATTATCCTTTAAATCCCTCCTGGCAACAATACAGTTATACTGGAAGATATCCAACATTGGATATCCATAACATTTCCACAAGAGAAAATACTACTAGGTGATATGAATGTCAATTGGTTGGACATAAACTCTAACTCCCCTGTATCTGGCATGAACTTATATGGTTTCACACAAGTAATTAATAACCCCACACATTATACTAAGACATCAAATTCTCGACTAGACTGGATCCTAGTATCCGACCCTGGCAGATACACCACCACAGGTACAATGTCAGATTCTCTTAGTGATCATCTCCCAATCTTCTGACTAAGCAAGTCAATAAGCTTAGTCAAATCACCCTTCAAAGCCGTAATTTATTCCCTAACTGCACATAGCTCCATTTGAGTACGTTGGGCATTGTCCAGTCCACCGAGGTCATCCTCAATGATTGTAGAGTTACTGGACCGAATCTCAAATGCCATCGAACACCACCAAGTAAATAATCCACAAAAAAGGATGAAAGGATGAAAGAAGTGTGACTTGTACCACCTTATAACGATTGTAGCGTATACCGGCTATTAATTATTTGGATACCACCATATTACAAACCAAAGATGGTTTTAAGTCCAAAATATACAGAAAAACAACTTGGTGTAATAGTTATTTACATTTTTTCTAGTAATCATCCCATGTTTATGAAAAGGAGCTTAATTAAAGGGCAAGCAGTACGTGTTGCCTGTATGATGTCAGATCACGACGATCTTGAACATGAGTTCAGGAAATTGAAATTTATGTTTGTTGAGAGGGGATATCCGGGTACATTTATTGAGGGGGTACTGGATGAAGCCTACAGGGGTTGGGGTACAAATACAGACCACTTCTAGGGAAGCCATTGGTAGTTGGGGCAAATATCAACAAAGATAAGAAACATTGTTTTACAATTCAAAAACAGTTACTGCAAATAAGTATCAAAGAGCACATGTCATAGAATACAATGGTTTCTCTGGACCTTTTATGCAGATAATACAAGCTAATTGGAGTATGTTGAAGGCGAATAAAGACCTATTTGAAATGGTTGGTAAAACACCTTCTTTTTCTTTTAGGACAGGTATTAATTTTAAAAGAACATTCGAGTTACCATTATCTCAAAATAAGTATGCTGAAAAAGCAACAGTCCCTTTTGGTAGTTGTAAACAATGTTCCAACATCCTGAAGGAGAATAACATACAGCTGCAAAATGGGCTTGGCAGCTGGGTCAGATTTTGCAAAGGTAATTGTAATACAAAGATGCTAGTGTATTTGGCTAGGTGTAATGGATGCCCTGCGTTTTATGTGGGCAAAACGGAGAGGGCATTCAAAGAAAGGATATACGAACATGGCTATGATGTAAAAACCAAGAAGGAGACTAGTGTTTTATACAAACATTCCATCAATTGTAGGTCCTTTAGTGGATATAAATTTGGCATCATAGATATAGTTAAAAACAATTCAGGGAGTGGTGATATAAAATACATGCTGCTAAACAAAGAACTAAAATGGCAACTTGGGTTAAAATCGAACATACCCCCTGGATTGAATGAGTATATTTCTGTCAAACCGGTATTAATTCAGAAGGCATCTTAATTTTAAATTGCCAGGTAGCATAAACGTATATGTAGCCTTAACAGCTAGAATACCATGAACAAAATATTTAAATTCATCCAGTTCATTAAATATTTTATTTTATTATTATAATTTTTTTGCAGTTAATGGTATAACTTTTACAATATTCATGTTTAATATTTGAACAATATTATGTAATTGCTTCATTTTTTTGAAGCAATAATATAACAGCTTGAATGGGTTTTAGCTTACAGTTTTATATAGGATGAAAGTAAAGTATATTTTGCATTGTCTTTTTAAATTTTAATTGGCGGTTAATTAGGTGAATATAAAAGGTTTGTAACACGTGGAAGGGGTATCTGATGAAGTCTTGTGGCAAAGATGAAAGCACTTATTCTGGTTGCTCCTGTGGTTAAAACAATAAAATGGACTATTTATTTTATTTTGTGGTACCAGGACTTTTTTCTTCTTTTGGTCAAGTTTGGTCATTTATTATTTTTTATTACTTTTATGCTATCTAATGAAATAACTAGTCCAGATTGATCCCAGGCCACTAGTAGAGCGGGCAGATGTCTTACCCTGCATTATTAGTGCTATTACTAATGTGGTGTGTAATTATTAATTTATATGCACTTAAGTGAAAATTCAGCATGCAGCACTAAAGAGAGGCTACAGATGTTCTTTAACACCTGTAGCTCATCTACCTGCATACTTATTGTTTTTTTTTCTTCTTCTGTGCAGATATAACTCACTATAATCACCAATCACATCTTCTAAACTACTTGTCCTGGTGAGGGTCACTGTAGCATCAAACTGCATAGGGAAGATTAGGCTTTTCTGCCCCCCGCAACAGTGTCCTGCTTATCCTGTGGGATCCTCAGGCATTCTCAGCCAAGATGAGAGATTCAACATCTCCAGTGTTCCACGGCTCTGCTTTGCAGCCTCCTGTGAGTGGACTGTACTTGACATGCCCCCCTTGGGAGGCACCAAGGGGGCATCCTTAAATAGTGCCCAAAACATCTGAAACCACTTCTCTCAACATGGAGATGTTGTTGGTATCATATGAGGTTTTCTAAGGTTGTAGAGCCCTCAATTTGTCATAAAGATGATTCCATCTACTCTGCAAAAGAAAATCATCTTCTGCTGCCAATAGCCATAACACCATTTCTAAATACTTGTCACATGATTGCGACAAAAGTGAGGGTGCGGACATGGTCACAGCAGTAAAATGAAACATTCAGCTTATGACTCATCTTCTACTTTCCCATTACATCCCAGTAAAATGTCTGCAGCATTGTGACTGATACACCAGTTCACTTATCCCATTCTATACTGGCTAGTAAAAAAAA